>NC_059073.1:63061678-63362113 GCF_020497125.1 Mauremys mutica | reverse complement strand
ACACAGTGTCCGTTACCTGTTTAATAATAGTAAAATTAACATTTTAAGCTGTTCACAGTCTGAATTTTTGTTACCCTAAAATAAATTCCAAACATACTTCGTTTTTAATTATTTTTTTCTGATAATAGAATCTACCTAATGCTGATTTGTTTTAATTATATGAATAGCTCTGTTTAAAAGTGTTGACTAAGATATCCTTTGTTTATATTAGGTACTTCTTGTATCAGTGAGAATTTTAAGTATCTGCTGTCCTTGACTTCAAGTTCATGTTGGAGGTTTACAGCCATGCTTGCCACCATCTTTGCTTCTCAAGTTGTCCCACCAGGCACTTACAATACTCTTAAATTGTCCATACTGTTGAGTCTAGTCCAGACATGTGACAGAGACAGAGAGACAGCAGATTACCTGGATCTTTTGATTGTGACCAGTGACACCCTAATAGCAGATAGGTAAACTGACACCTGTATTTTTTTTACAAGTACATTTGACTTTAAATAAAAGTTTTGCCAAGTTTTTATATAGAGAGGCTTGATATTTTCTCAAAAGGAAAACAGAGTTCACACTTTAAAGTGTATCCTGGGGTTTTACTCAGCAAAATAACTTTTTTTTAATAAAGGTTTTACATTTTTGATTCCTGAACTCTCCTTTCCTTTGTCATCTGTGTGCCATTATTATACTGCTGAGAGGGAAGCAAACTATGTGATGGTCATGTGGGGCATGTGCGATCTAGTGGCATTAACTGACCTGCTGCTTATGTCTATGGTGAAATTTAAGGCTTTGCTTTTAACGAGTAAAGCATTTAATGATCACTCTTCTAATTAACTTGCCGAATTTCTAACACCAGTCCCGTTTAGCAGAGACCTAACTATAGTCCTTCTAAAGTTGCTATTGAAAGGACTACAATCTGTGGCTACAAAAGCAAAGATTTGCCCCTCTCAAGCCTTAAGTCACTCTGATATAGCACTTTAGTTTTTTCTAAACCAGCTATTTTGTCAAAAATGTCTCACTGTTGTGACCTTCAGTTCAGCTCCCATCAGTGATTAACAAGGTCCAAATGGCTGTTGGTATTTTTTAATCACTGTGTTGTTTGGACTACGGTTGCCAGGTGTCCAATTTTTTACCAGAATGCCCGGTTGAAAGCGGCTTCAGTCAGCAGCACTGACCTGGTCGGCGGTGCAGCGGGGCCAAGGCAGGCTCCCTGCCTGCCATGGCTCCACGTGGCTCCTGGAAGCAACCAGCATATCCCTGCAGCCCCTGGGAGCAGGTGTGATCAGAGACGCTCCGCATGCTGCCCCCACCCCGAGCGCCACCTCCGCAGCTCCCATTGACAGGGAACTGTGGCCAGTAGGAGCTGCGGGGACAGCACCTTCAGGTGTGAGCAATGTGCACCGTGCAGAGCCGGCTGGCCATGCCTCCACCTAGGGTCCGGACATGGTGGCTGCTCCCAGGAGCTGTGCAGAGCTGCGGCAGGCAGGGAGCCTGCCTTAGCACCGCTGTGCCACCGGCCAGGAGCTGCCTGAGGTAAATGCTGTCTGGCCAGAGCCCACACCCCAAACCCCCTGCCCCAGGTAAGAACCCCCTCCCGCACCTAACTCTGACCTCGCACCCCCACCCTTTGCCCCAAGTCGGAATTACCTCCCGCATCCAAACTCCCTCCCAAAGCCTGCACCCAACCCTTTGCCCTAGCCCCGAGCCTCCTCCTGCACGCCACACCCCTCATCCCTGGCCCCCCCTCACAGCCCACATCCCCAACAGAAGGCCACACCCGAACTCCCAGCTTGCTCCTGCACTCTGAACCCCTCGGCTCCAGCCTGGAGCCCCCTCATGCACTTCAAACTCCTCAGCCCCACCCCAGAGCCCATACCCCCTCCTACACCCCTTACCCCCCTCCCGCACCCCAACACCCTGCCCCAGCCCAATTAAAGTGAGTGGGCGATGGAGGGAGAGAGGATGGAATGAGTGGGGGGCAGGGCTTCAGAGACGGGGCAGGGCAAGGGTGTTTAGTTTTGTGCAATTAGAAAGTTGGCAACCCTAGTTTTGACCTGAGTGGGTATAGTTGAGAGTGGTAAAAACACTGATGGCTGTGCACCCACACGAGTGCACCCACTCTTGCTACTGATGGTGGAGCTGAGCTGATGGTAGCAATTATGGGAAATCTTTGATGAAAAAAAAGTTACTTTAGTATTCATCCATAATATGAATACGACTTTTCTACTGTGCATGTTTGACACAATTTTAAATCTCTATTCCTGCCCCCCCACCAAAAAAACACAAACCCATGACTTCATTACGCTTCCTCAAAAAGGCCTACAAACATGGCAAGTGTGAACTACTCTGTTTTCAGCCATTTGAGTTTTGGCTGCAACAAAGATCTGGAAAATATTCAGGCAATGGGAGAAATGCTTTCCTCACTATCCCACTTTTTCCACAAATGATTAACTGAACATGTTTAGCTCAAATTTAAAAATTTTTTGTTTGAAGCCAAGCATGAAAAGACTAAAACAAAAAGAATTTTTTTTCCAAAAGTTATGAACAACTGAAAAAGAGGTGAGAATGGAAACACCTGCTTAACAATATGTTGCACAGTATGAATGCTAGTTATTGATATCTATAGGGTCTTAGAAGTACACATAGCACTTTACAATCTCCCCCTCAGGCCTTTACTGTTTACAGTAACTTACAAAAATATATATAGGATAACAAAGTACCTTACAAATCTCATCTCAGATACTTATATGGTCCCTTTTACTGTAATATCTAAGCATTGCCTAATATTTAAATGCCTTTAATCCTCACAACACTCCTGTGAGGAGGGAAGTACTATTATCCCCATTTTGCAGTTGGAAAATTGAGGCACAGAGAGACTAAGAACTAGATTGCTAAACTTATTTAGGTGCCTAAATACCTTCAAAAATCAGGGTGTTAATTGACTTGTCCAAAGTCTCACAGGAAATTTTTGGCAGAGCACGAATTTGAACCTGGGTCCCCAACCAATACTCTAATCACTGGACCATTCTTCTTCTCAGACTCTCCTGTCTCTCATGCTTTAGTATGCTGAGCTTTGCCTGGCTCGGATGCCATTAGACTGTCAAGATGGTGGCACTCTGCATCATATATATGTTATCATACCATGTCATTTATTAATATTGGGACAAAGCCCACCTCCACCATTTGCAAGCATGAGCAATAGAATCAATGTGGTTCCACTGCATGTGGGAGGCAACATTTGGGCTGCCCACTCTGCATGCCCTAGAACACAACTCAGTAGGGGAGGGCCCTGCACCCATGCCTCTGAGTGTTTGGGTCCACTACTTTGTAGATCCACACACCTGTCCCCAGTTACCATACATGAGGCAAAATGGTCAGTAGAGGCTTGATCCTGCACTCTTTAAAGTCGATGGTAAATCTTCTAGTGCCTTCAGTGGGTACAATCAGGCACTAGCAATGTGGGAAGATAATTCAATCTCGCCTCTGACCCAATTCCGAATTTTACCTTGTATGCTAGACCAATTTAAGAATATTAAATTAGAATACAGCTGGACGTCATGCTTCTTCATGTAGTTAGTGCTACTAGAAGGAAACTATTAAAGATAAATAGGAGCAACTATTTCAAATAGTGCCCCTTTTGTGGTTGTGTATAAGAAACCCTGGGTTTTACCTTAGTATTCAGAAATATTTTATATTCCTATAAAATTATTTTAATTTTTTTCTTTTTAAGTGCTCTACCTTAGTCAAATGAAGTTCCAATGTGTGTGCTTTTAATACCAATTTTATAAATACAATTAGTTGTTGTAAAAGGAAAATAATTTAACTACATTTTTTGCAGGTGTTACAAATTGCTGACAATTATTTTTATCCTAGGCTTTTGAATTACAGTGTTTGTCTTGTAGCCCGTGGCATACGGCACCCAGCATCTAATGACATTTTTCCTACTGTGTCCAAAGATAAGCATGGAACTGGAACTGCTAGCATTCAGGCGTGCAGTGCTCTGCTGGCCAAAGGTGGTATCTGCTTCATAGGAGATTTGTTGTCACATAAAAAGGATAAACTTGAACTTCTGCAGTCAGGTAACCAGTACAAAGCCACTCTGCATCCACTGGGCAATCAGAAGAGGGGAGAAATCAGTGCTAGAGGAGAGACAAGTAGAGCCAGGGCTAGACACTGGGAGAGATGGGACCACGAGGCCTTGAGGAAGCTAGTTTCTACAATTTGTCCAGGGGCCTTTAAATCCTAACTGCAATCCTACTCTCATGCACTCTTGACAGGGATGTTATAATTTCTCCCTAACTGCTGAGAAAGTCACCTTCTCTATCATCAGAAAACCTCATATATGCCATAGATAGAGAGAAAAGCGAGTAGATATTAACAGTACTGGGGAAGAGTAGTGAGATTTTTACATGAATGGATCTTAAAGCAAGGCATAATAGGAGGATCACAGACTTACTAGAGCAGAAGAGGTACCTACTACATTAACTACTTAAATTATAGAAAACTGCTTATGCAGGATACAAGTCCTGGCAATGGAGATCCCTCAAATTATATTTAGGAGTTCATGCAAACTAAGCACATTTTAGCATGGTGTGGCAAGTTTTAGAGAGAGAGCCTGTTTTTGAAGATGGAGCACTCCTTTGTCTGTATCACAGGTATAGTAGTTTAAACAAAGCAAAACAACATAACCCGCTCTGTGTTTTGTTTAATTTACGTACAGACCAAGAGTGGTTAGCCCTGGTTAGTTTACCAATAGACTGCAAGCATTACACAGTCTTGTATACACCTAGCTAACTGAATTGGTTTGATGTAAGTGATAGTTTTTGCAAAGAGGACTAGATGGCATATTCTTTCCACACGGATATGAAAATCTTTAGCTGGAGAGTACAAAGGTTCTTGTATGCATAAGCATTTTCTCCACCCCACCCCCCCTGCACTAAATGCATTATGATTAGTTTTATATTTTTGCATCAGTTACTTTGAAGAGATCCTGACTTTTCCATAAAAATTAAGTGCAGTATGTAATTGGAATTATCCTCAGACCCTGGAACTAGGATTGGAGATTTAATGTTACATTACAGTAGTTTAAGTAACATGTATTGTGTGACCTGATAGTGCTGGAGAGCAGAACCACTACAGTATTTATTCCTGGAAAGAAGTATGGAGAAGATGTTGACCAGCAAGTTATTCTTCCAATTCAGACCAGTTTCTGGACTTTTGTAGATGAGGATTTATCGTCCAAAAAATATGTACAAATGGATAACACTCTAATTGGCAAGTTGGTAAGACATATACTTTGTTATGGCAAAGCTATGTAACAAGTCTGGAGATGTAGACAATTCTACATGTAAAATAATGGAGACCAACACAAAGAGGTGACATCTCCGCACAAGCCACAGTGAAGTCACTTTAAAGCCCATATCTTCTAAAAATAGACCAGCTTTTCTAAAGATGAAGCCTTTGTTTATTCAAAGGTTTGATGTTGCTCCTACAGCCTCTGAATAAACAGGATTGTAGAGTGTGCACATGTGTGACATTGGTCTACCCTATTTTCCCCCCACAATAGTAATTTCACTCAAAATACTTTTGCATTTGCACACCTATCAGACAGGGCAAGAGCCTGCCATTTTCTCTACAGTATACTCAGAAGTAAATTGATTTTTTTCTATTTGAAAAATAAGCAGTTGAGCTTTTCAGTCACATTGCTTTGGGTTTTATTCTGTTTAGGACTTGAGCTCAATAGCAGCTAATCTTATAGATGCTTTTGGGCTTTTGATACACTGCAATGAATTATCTTGTCAACCACCTCTTCCTCTTTTCGATCACATCATGAAAAAAGCCATTGATCCAGAAGAAGCACCTTGTACCATCTCCCAGCAGTTCAGAACACAAGATTATGAAGAGGTAACTAGCTATAGTTCAGAACAAAATTGTATTTGATAATTTCATACTATTACTTGGCATGATGTGGTTTTCCTGAGATGACTTGTATACTTCCAGACATGCAGATATTCACTTACTATTCCATGCCCCCTTGTGGTCTCACTGAAGTCAATATGAGTCTTGCCATTATTTTCACTGATAAAATCAATTTCCCATCTATAAATTAGTGCAGCGGTTCCCAACCTTTTTGTGGCCAGTAGCACATTCATGTTCTCAGAAGAGTGTGGCGGGCACCAACAATTTTTCAAGGCTTATTTTGTATTTGTACATTAAATAATATGAAAAACATCATATTGAATATAACATAATATATTCATCCAGAGAGAAGCCGGAGAGAAGCTGCGAGGACAGAGAACACCAGCGCTTGCAGCCCCGGAATTCTCTGTCCCTGGCAGGCGCAGGGTCGCGGCTTCTCTCCGGTTTAAGCTGCGGCCCTGCACCTGCCAGGGACTGAGAACACTGGCGCCTGCAGCCCTGGGGCTGCAGCTTGTCTCCCTTGCTGGGCACTAGGCGGGCCCCACGCCTACTGGGAACAGAGAACACCACGCTCACAGCCTGAGTTCTATGTCCCTGTCAGGTGCAGGGCCACGGCTTCTCTCCCCTGCTGGGCACTAGGTGGGCGCACATAAATGCCCTGGCGGGCGCCATGGTGCCCACAGGCACCACATTGGGGAGCACTGAATTGGTGTTTTCTGAACATTTATCTAGTGGGGGTAGAACCTTCTTTGTATCCATTCCACAAAGCACCACCTCGGGACTTAATACTACAACAAAAGATTTAATCGTGTTATTTCCAGAAGAACCACTTTCTGAGGGCACAGGGATATGTGTACCTCTTCCAGGAAGGAGAATGAAGGTATATATTGTGGAGTATAAGCAAAACACTAGTGACCATTTAATACTTTTTTAAAAATGGACAGCAAAAAATGCTGACTTATTAAAATTCACAGCAGCCTAATTGTGCAGGATGGACAATATACGACTCCATAGTGACCTGATGCACATTTGATACTAATACAATATTCACGTCCCTGCACCACTCAAGGCACTTCAAAACGTAAAACTTTAATTGCAATTCATCTGATTTCACCCTAAATCACAGTAAGAAAATGTCTATTAGCGGGGAAAAATAGCATCTTTCAAAAAGTAATGGATATACTGACAAGCATTTTATATCATCTATGTACGAGGTTGCTTTTTGGGGGTTTTACACTAATTTTTAAACACTGCTGACATATCACAGGCTACCACGGGCATCAGGAGTTACACAGCTCTTTGTTGTTCAGTCAGAGATTCTCGTGGTAGCAGTACAAGTTCCAGCGATAGCAGATGCTCAGTAAATAAGTTCAACCAGCCACTGTCTGGCTGACAGCTAGTACTTAAAATTAAACTAGAGGTAATCTGACTGTCCAGTACAATGAAATCAGCAACAGGTATCCCAAGACAGTGACCAACAATATGGGGAACCATTTTTAAATCAATTTTTGGTTAACTATTATTTGCATTCAAGGGAATAGAAATTGGGTTTTAGAAGTTTAACCCTGAAACATCATCCAAATTCAGATCTGGTACAAGCAAGTTCATTTCCAGTCACCTCACCCCCTGCCACCACAACTGAATTTGGCCCAGAGTTTCATAATTATAGGCTAACTAACAAAACATGCACAACTGTAATGTCCTAAAATACATGTATAGATTAAAAATAAGGATAGCATGCAAATCTGAGCATTGACAGTAAGAAAACTATTATGTTCAGCGTTCTAAACCCTTCTCATACTAAAATTAATGTGTTTTGTACACATTTGAAGTCATTTATGTACTCCTTTTAAAGAGCCAAATTATTAAACTCCATTTGTTAGCTTGGTTTTTGAAACAGTAGTGTTGGTAAATGTATTTTTTTTTAAAGTAGATCTCCAGTATGCAGTGTGGACAAGATTAGAACCTATTAGTATAGTGCATGTTTATTTCAGTACACTAGAGAATATTTATTTAAAATTATTGAGGGAGTTTCTAGCATATTTGTTTAAATTTACTAGATTAGTGAACAAATTATTTGTTTCTACACCTGAGACAGCCATATTGCTGTGAAAATGGTCAATCTTTTCTAAAAATTGTGTTAATGTGGAAAATATTGTCTAGATATATTAATACTATGCAATGGATGTTATCAGTAGCAAAATGAGTTTGGGTGTAAGTTTTCAACAGTATTCCTTAAATATTTAAAATTTATGCTGTTTTTAGCTTATTGTATTTGCTAAGAATTTGCACGTAGAACTCAGTTCAGAAGCAGAAAGACTCATTCATGGCTACTACCTAGCAAGTCGCAGAGTCAGAACAGATTCTATTCATGGATCAAAACTATCAACATCTGCACTGAAAATCCTGTACGTTTTAATTTTCCTAATTAAATTGCTTAACTTCTTCATGCCTCAAATTCTTCATCTGTAAAAATGGTACTAGTGCTTGCCTACTTGGGAGTTGAGGCTTTTTTTTTATTATTAAATAAAAAACATGGAGATCTTTGGATACAAGATCCTTCAAGATTTCAGTCTAGAGCAGGGGGCCACATCTGAGTATGGAAATTGTACGACAGGCCATGAATGCTCACAAAATTGGGAGTTGGGATGTGGGAGGGATGAAGGCTCTGGGGTGGGGCCAGCAATGAGTTCAGAGTGTGGGAGGGGGCTCTGGGGTAGGGTTGGGTAATGAGGAGTTGGGGGTGGAGGAGAGTGCTCTGGGCTGGGACCAAGGGGCTTAGAGGGCAGAAGGGGAATCAGGGCTAGGGCAGGGGTCCAGGCTCCAGGTGGCACTTACCTCAGACCAGGCAGCTCCGCACCTGCAGCTCCCCTTGGCCAGGAGCCCTGGCCAAGGGGAGCTGCACAGGTGGTGCTTGGGGCAGGGGCAGCGTGCAGCACCCCCTGGCTGCACCTAAGTGTAGGAGCCAGAGGTGGGACATATCACTGCTTCCAGGAGACACACGTAACTGGGTAAGCCTCGGACCCTGCTCCCTGGCAAAAGCTCAAGGGCCAGTTGTAGGCCCCAGGCCGTAGTTTGCCCCCTGTCTAGGTCCTGTACAGTAGTTTACATAGTATTTATATTTGTAGGATGTTAGAGTTCCTGAATTTATCTTGGAATATCTCCAGAAATCTCTATTTGAATAAACTTATTTGCTCATTTGCCAGGCATGAAAAATAATGGCTATTTAAAAGCCAAACCTCACCATTAAAGTAACTAGCACTGAAACAAATCTACAAAAATGAAGAAAGTGAGTTGATTGCTGCAGTATCCTTAATTCCTTAGTGCTTGAGCAATGTAATAATTATGGTCCCCTACTAGTTTCATACAACATGAGGGAGTTGTATAACATGCATTCTCACACTATTGTGGGACAAGTGATGCACAAAATAGTTGTGTACATATTTGGCTGTGACGGAACGAACAGTGTGTAACTTTGCTCACTTGAAATCATTTGAGTACCCCCCTACTGTATTTAAACCTGTAAAACTCAGGTAGGGTATGGAAAATAAACTACATTGAAATAATGATTGCCACTATAGTTAGCTTTTTATGTAGTTAGTGCAGTGCACACCCATGCATTTTGTGTAATATATTTTTCTGAGACACTGGCATTTTTGTCTTCTAGGGTTTCATTGTCTAAAGCACACACTAAGCTGAGTTTAAGGAAGAAAGTACTCGAGGAAGATGTGTTGATTGCTGTCTTGTTATTTGAATCATCTCTCACTTTAAAACATGGTAAAAATAATTGTTTTACCAGACTGGATGTTTGTTAGTTGGGTATTAGGTCTAAATGGGTAGATACTTTAATGTTAAAAATGACCAAATATAAACAATTAAACTAGATCAAAGCTGCAGTCAAGTTTGAATTAAAGCATCTCAGAGTTGGATATAAATACCTGTTTTCTTAGTTAAAGCACCATTTCCATGCTAAGAGTAAAGTATGGAAAGTTGACTTGATAGGGGCAGAATGCTAAAGAGCAAAACACTCTGAGAAGCAAGAACTATTTTGGCTGTACCTGATTTCTCAGACATTTACAACTTTCCTCATTCTCAAGAGTGGATTACCAAAGACACTCTAGATACCTCATATTAATAGTATCAGGAGCTTAATATTGATTCATTCAAATTTATGGCATAGCATTACATTTCAAAGGCAATAAGCACCAACCATTTTAGACTAAAATCAATTTTTCCTTCTCTATATTAGTAAGTTATAACAGTAGAGGGTGATAGTCCCAAGATTTCTTTTACAAACAAGATTGATGTATTATAAGGTCAGGAAAAATTCCTTCTCAGCTGAGAATTTCCTGTCATGAGTCCTCATAGACTTTAAGGTCAGAAGGGACCATTATGATCATCTAGTCTGATCTCCTGCAACATGCAGGCCACAGAATCTCACCCATCCACTTCTAGAACAAACCCCTAGCCTATGTCTGAGTTACTGAAGTCCCCAAATTGCGGTTTGAAGACCTCAAGCTGATCCTGCAATGAGCTCCTTGCGGATCCTTCTGGCAGTAGAACTCATTAAAGGATCTGAGTGCCAGAACTTAATGGAATATGTTACCTGCCTCTTGGAATTTCAAGACAGATTGCTATTGAGCTGAACCAAATTCAAACCAGAAGTGTAAATCTCATATCTGATACCAAATCCCCAGGAGTAAATTTTTTTTTTAAATAGACAAAATTTGAGAACGAGGTAGAAATATTTTATAAGATATGGTTAGTGTTCTTTTCATCAGTCAGCCCTTCGAATGTCGCTAAGATGAAGCGGAACAGTTGGCCAAGAGGATTTTCCAGGAGTGTATGGAATCTATTAACATAACATTTTCTATTCAATTCTTCTTTGTGTAGGTGCCTCTGTATTTTGTGTGGCTCCAAATGCAGTGTTTCCCTTTGACCTTATTGATGAAAACACTCTGCAGCAAAGAGATGTTTATCTGATGCAGTGCTATCAGCAACTGTTACAGTTTATTGCCACATACAGCCCTGGAACACATGTTACCACTAATGAAGAATAAAGAACCTAGTCTGAAAGCAGAGATTATTCCTATTTCATCATAAAGTTTTGATTTTGGAAAATGTAAAATTTAAATATTTAAAGTTTTAGAGTATCGCTACTGCAAAATGTATATGAAAGTTAATGTTTTATGAAATTGTTACTCCTACAGATAAAAGTTTGTAGCCAACTTGAAATTAAACAATATTGCACATTAAGTTTCTCAGACTTGGCATATCACTGGACTGGTGGCTTCTCAAAGCTGTGACCTCTAAAGATAAGATGACCCAGAGAAGAAAAGCAAAGCACCATACTCATGCTGCTGTAAATACTAAGTAGGTGACAATGCTCACGTCCCCACAACTATTAAAATGTACCAAGTGAATGGTAGTGAGAAACTTACATTAGGAATAAGAGGAAAACAAAAGTTTTTTAAAACCATTTTTATTTAATTAACCATATTGCTGTCAAATGGCTTATAAACTAAAAGGTAGTTCATAGAACAATTTATTCAGTCTAGTGATTAAACTTTACCAACTTTGTCTGCATTCTGTGGGTTTTTGCGCTGCTACAATTCGACTACATACAATGTCAAAAGTACTTCATAAAAACTGTACATGTGTATGTTTAAAAACCATTTAGTATGTACAACTATATTTTTTATTCAGACACAATTAGAGGTATGATAGCTATTTTATTATTTGTATGCCAGTAGCACCTATAGGCCTTAAAGTGAAGTTAGGGCCCCATTATTTGTATAGCACCTAATATGGGACAGTCCCTGCATTGACAAGCTCATACTCTAGTCTAAACAGACAAAGCTGGCTCCAGCTTTTTGCTACCCCAAGTGGCGGGGTGGGGGGGAATGATATGATTGAAGGACCCGCCGCTGAAGTCTGAAGAGGAGTGATTGAGCTGCTGCCGAAGGACCCGTCCCTGACCCGGACGTGCCGCCACACCTTTCTATTGGCTGCCCAGGCACATGCTTCCTTCGCTGGTGCCGGCCCTGTAAACAGAAGAGACACAGGATAGGAGGGGAAACAGAGGTGTGAAGTAACTTGCCTACTGTCATACAGGTCAGGAATAGAACCCAGGTCTCCTGACTCCTTGTCCAGTGCCCTTAGGCACTAGACAGTGCTGCCTCTTATAATTAGAATGACAAATTATTAATCTACTAGTGAAAAGTCAAGATGAAAACTGAAACTCACTTCCACATTTGACCACAAGAAGTTAAATAAATTTATGCTTTTTCAGGTCAGTCCATACCTGTATGTACCATACATGCCTATACTCCCACAGATCATTTGGTGCAGGACAGAACACTCATCTTTTTCCCTGGCTCACAGGGCTGCCTCCCACAACATGCCTGAGAAGTAGATGTGGTGAAGGGAATCAGTTTCAAACTCAGAAGGAATGAGAACTGAATTGTATAGATATAATGAAACAAAAATTGAAATAAATTATGCACCAGAAGAGAAGTGAAATGCAGGTATGAGGATATTGTGTGAAACAGACTTTTTGCAGAAATGGTTACAGCAAGCAGCTGAGATTGATTTTCATTGCTGAAGGCCGAGTGGCCAGAAACATTGCAAGATTGAAGAAAACGATATAAAGATGGATAAAATGACATTGAGAAAACTGGAAACAGATGTAATGTTGAGGAGCTGTCTCAGATTAGTGAGCTTTTGATTTGATGTAAAAAAGGTTATTCATACAGAAGTGTGGAGTTGTTGCCAGCATGTTAATGCAAGGTTTTTTGTTTGTTTTTTTAATAAGTCTAAGTTGGGTCCTTTGGAGATTGCATAGCATGCTATCCTCACTATGAAGGGAGGTAGCTATAACCAAGTAAACATTGTGCCTTTGGAGAGAAAATGTCCTGTAATTGGAAGATTTTCTTGGTAATCTATTAGTAATAGTACCTTGAATTTGCTTTTGAATTTTCCCTTTGCCTTTATAAAAAGACTAAGTCAGCACCACACAATTTGTTAGTTTCAGGATCATTTCTTGCAGACGGGGCTGCACTTCAAAAACCACCATCATCTCTTGCATGCTTGTTGTCAGGCAAAGCAAAGGACAAGATCTGAATGGGGGTGAACACACCCTCTTCACCCCAGTGGTCCTCCAGTCAACTCAGGCTGGGATTAGGAAAGCTCATATTGCTACTGCCCACATTATGCCTGGCCTCTGGATAAAAACAAACAAACAACCCTCAAGCACTAGAGCTGTCAATCTAGCATCTTTTATGAGCAAAACATTTACCTTTAAAAGACTGATTTATTATATTTGGGACAGCAGGTTAAAAGTAACTGCTTTTAAAATCAGAAATCGACAGTGTTACCTTGTATTTTAGAGTTAAGTTGAAGGCTAATAAGAATTCTCTCTCAAAAAAAGGGGGGGTACTCAGCAATGTTGTTTAATTACAATAAAGAACCTGCTCTAGAGAAAGTTCTTATCAGTTTTCTTTATATATCAATTCAGACTGATAATATCTTTCGGATCCAGTTAAAATATGAAAATATCAAAACAAAACAGAGATACGACAGAAAGATTGGTTCCTGAAACATTCAAAATACCTTGAAAACTGTATGACTTCTTGGTAGCTGCAAGTTAACTGCACATTAGACAACATATTTAACACCACGGTTGAGTAAATTCTTGTTCTGCAAAGAAAAGGCATAAGAAATAAACTGTGAATCCAATTTAAGTGTATGTAATCTAGCTAACTCAAAATTAAGATGGCACATCAGACACAGATTTTTTCTCCAGAAAGAATCAGATGGGTAAACGGCAAAAGATAATCATCATTAGGCCATCAAAGCAACAGTCTGCCACCCAAAACTAAAATTAAGCTTAGTCATCTCATGGACAACTATGCGTATGGGGAAGAGGCTATCACGATACAATTTAAGAGGTTCAGTTCCACAAAATTAGATCCTTTGTCTTTATTTAAACCTCTCTTTTTTCAAAGAAATTTTAACATGATCACATGTAACCCAAACATTTGGAACTCAAGATGGTCTGGCTAACTTTGAAATCAACTATATTTTCCTTTTATAGTCACATGAAAGTTTCTGAAATTAGTTTTAAGTTGGACCGAATCATCTGAAAGATTGTTCAAGCTTTTGAGTCCTCACCCAGAATGGTCAGAGGGCTATTGCCTCACAACTTTTAAAGGACTGCTCTCCATGACTCATTTGTTGTGTTGGTTCACATATTTTAACCTAGACTTTTACTTACCTTAGCTGTGCTAGGTTTAATTCTTTTCAGCATAGAGATATATACAAAGGCATCAAAAACAATACTCCCCTCCAACTTACCTCAAGAGAATTCAAACAACATCTTGCTGGCTGCAAAGAGCAGGACAAAGTCAAGAACATGGCATTTCTGAATGTATCTGAGCTCAGCAAGTCACATAACGAAGGTATTTCCCACTGAAAAAATTGCAGAAATAAAAAGTGTATAAAACTGATCATGCTGACAAACTAAGTTACCAAGCTTATTCAAACCTTTACTGGCATCTCAGATTTGAACATATACATCAACATACATTCAGATGGGTAAACGGCAAAAGGAAATCATCATTATGCCAGTAACATCACGTTGTCTGAGGTGCTGATTTAATGAAAGGTAGTTAATTTTAATATGAGAACTTGTCTTCCTGCAGTATGTGTGGCATGATAATCTGGACAAGAACTATATTTCTGCAGTATGTCACTTTGCCCCTGTGTAATGCATATATTTTAAAGGACTTGAATTTCAATTATTTTCTGCAATATAAAACCACAAAAACTAGTACAATTTTTTGCCCCCATTCCAGTTTCCAACTTATCTTTTAGATTGCTGTAATCGAAATAAAAGAGATCACTACAATGACAGGGGCTGGATAAAAATAGGAACAGCTTCCCAGCTGCTGGCCTAATGAAGCCCCTGACCACCAAGCCAGATCCTCAGCTGGTGAAAGCCAACATAGTGTTGTCTGTTACAGCTTTCCCCCCTATTCCATTTTGTTTCTTACAGCTGTCCCCTTACTCCATTTTGTTTTTGTTCTCCTCCTGTGGCCGCCCCTCCCTGGCTGTTAAGTTGTTTACCAGGGCCACTGCCCTTCTCAAAGGGAAGGCCCCTTAAGTCGTTCACCAAGAGCCATTGCCCTTCTCAAAGGGATGGCCACTTGTGCTGCGTGCTAAGTGGGACCACTGCCCTGTTCAAAGGGCTGGTCCTGTTATCACCTTGTTAAACCTGGGCTCAGTGTAGGGGGCGCTGCCCAGAATGCAAGACCTGAAAAGGCCAAATAGCTGAGCATATGAGTCATACCTGTGGCTCAGAAACTTGCCCAGGCATGTCTGTGCTCACCTGAAGTCTCCTCTCCTCCCCTCTAACAAGGGGAACTAATCAAAGTTACTGGCGGGAAGCTGCCTGAGTTTGCCTTTATAACCAGACATTTTCTGATCAGACCTCGGAGAGGTTCCTGCATTGCCATCTGGTCTGATCAGCTAGGGGTCTTTGGGGGGCCCTCTCCCTGCTCTCGTTTGTTTTTGAGCATACCCCCGTTTTTAAACTCCCCTCCCACGAACAACGAATTTTGCCTGGAGATCTCCTGATTATTGTAAGCGAATCGAGTCCTCTCTGCGTCCTCTGATGCTGCCGCTGTTCCTGTCTCTGTGCTTGCTGCTCCCTCTTGCAAACTCCCCCTGTCCTAGCTGCTGGCCTTGTTTCCCCAGCAGACAGACCCAAGTTAACTCTGTGGTCTGTGTTCTGTAACTGATCTGTTTCTTGCTCTGCAACGCCTTTGCTGCTAAGAAATAAGCCTGTGCCACTGCTGAGCTGTGCCTTCCTGGGCTGCAGGCTTGCAGTCGTCCCACTGCTGCAGTCACACCCCCCTCCCCTTTGGGGCTGTATCCTGGGCACACACCACTCTGCCCTCTGAAACTACCCCTAGCATAAGGTGCACCCATTAGGTTAGGTTTAGCCTTTAGTCTAGATAAGTTGTAATTTCATTTTGCATAGCTGTGGTTAAGTTAGGTTTAGAGAATTGTTTGTATTGTGCTCTGTAAGTTAAGTTTAAGAAGTTGTTGCATTGTGTTCTGTTGCTTGCTAATTTGTGTAGTCTTGGTTAAGTTAGATCATAGATAAGATTTTGCTGTGTTCTGTATAATTGTGATTAAGTCTGTCTTCCCACTGTCAGGGTCCCCACCCCGGGCTTCCCCAGTCACTTACAGCCTGTTTGTTTTCTGTGTCTCCCTGACTTGTTGCAGTCTCTCTGCTCTGTCTGAGTTTAAATCTCCCCCCACAGCACCTCTGCCTTTGCTCTCTGCTCCACCACATGCTTCTCTTCCCCCATCCCAATCTAGCATAAAACCCCATTGGTTACCCTTTTTCTCTCTGATACACCTCACATTCTACATTTACACCACTGACATTTTTACCTAAAATTGTTGCTACTTAACATATTTTATCCATAACTGTTAGTTATATGCTGCTGTAACACACCCTTTACATAGAAATTGTTAGCTACCTGTTCAATTAACACAGAAATATAAATGTGTTACCCTCTGTATTGTATCCTACTGTATTGTACCCCACTATTGAAACCCCCTATACTGTTCACTAAAAGAAACCCCTCCCCAATTGTCTACCTTAACAAACCCCATACCCCTCACTATTGAATTTTCCCTGTTTTTATATTTTCTTAATAAAGTTTATTTTGCACCCCACCAGTGCAGTAATTGTCCCCTAAGGTCCCCTACCTGCTGGCAGGGACAAGTGTCAGGGACATCATGGAAAAGCATCATGGACCAATTCTGTGCAGATTTTCATCAGATGAAGATTTGACTCTTACTGGATTCTGATTTCTGGTATTGATATCAAAGAAAAGCAACAGACTCATTTTTACTACTTTACCAATTGATAGGACATTTTGCTGGCTGTACACAAAGTACATGGGACTTGTAAAAACATTTGAAATAAACAAACATCACAACTGACTCAATTCTCACTATTTTAAAGAAAATTTTCATATCAGAAACATTAATGAATTTGATCCATGGGCACTTTTTGGTTTATTCTGTGTTTGGCTGGCATTTTCAGATACACTATCAAAACAATCAGTTGGGTAGATGGCAAAGAAAAGTTATGCCAACAAAGCAACTTCCCGTCTATGATGAGCATTTACTGCTATGAGACTAAAACTAAGTATTTGATCACAAAGGAAATATTACTATAGCGACATTTCTTTAGAAGTATAAAATAGGCACCCCAGTACTATAATGGTACGTCCACACTACCCGCCAGATTGGCGGGTAGCGATCAGGGATCAATTTATCGCTTCTCGTCTAGACGCGATAAATCGATCCCCGAACACGCTGCCCGTCGACTCCGGAACTCCATCAAGGCGAGAAGAGTAAGCGGAGTCGACGGGGGGAGCCACGGCTGTCGATCCCGCGCTGTGAGGAGGGGAGGTAAGTCAATCTAAGATACGTTGACTTCAGCTATGCTATTCTCGTAGCCAAAGTTGCATATCTTAGATCGATCCGCCCCCCCCCCCCACACCCGTAGAGTAGACCAGGGGTAAGTTAAACCCAGCCTTCAAACAGGGGGTTAATTTTGCATCCACAAAATTAATCATGCTTTTTTCCAGCAAGTCATTCTAACTGAAAAAGCAAGCCAGTCTGAAGATCAGTTCCCACGTTATTACATAAATCTCTTTACTAGAATTAAAGGTTCAGACTGTTTGTTAGCTTCAGAACCATTTAAGAAATGAGTTACCTCCACATTTTTAGTCACAAGTGTGGTAATTATACTTGTCACTGTGTGGAATCCATCAGTGTTGGATGGGGATGAATGGTCAGGTGGAGTGTAGCTATCTTTGTGCTCTGGATTCTAAAGAGAACAGCTTGTATCTGAGTATTCTGGGATTTATTCTGTTTGTTCAGGAGAACCAGAGTGAACTCTGCTATCTGATTAATTTATTACTTGTCTATGCAATAAGCTTCTCAACAAATCCTCTAGTACCTTAATACTGAGATGTAAAAGATAAGCATTTAAATTACCTCAGCAGTTCAGGTGAGAGCTGTCAGGCTTCAGGTAAGCAACATTTGAAAGCCCATCTCACGATATAGGGATTTCTGGACAGAGCAACAAAATCCTCTGAGGCCGACGCTCATCTGTGGTGTTTAGGGGAAAAAATAAATTAGAAATCCACACAGACCACTGGATTCTACAAACTCCTCATTATTTGATTTACTTAACAGATGTGCTGGCATCTCAGATTCAGAAATATACATCAATGAAATACATTCAGTTGGGTAAACGGCAAAAAGGAAATCATCATTATGCCAGTGAAAACTCTTCCTATCTTTGATACAGTTATTACTACATGGAAGAAGGCTAACTTCAAGCTATGAAAACACATGCACCTGGGCACTTTGCCCAGCATCTCAGCCACTCAGGACAGTTTGCCAACATGTAGGTGCATATTTTAAAGTAATTTGCATTTGTTAAGACAGAACACTCAGTGACACGAACAACAGAACTAACAAGTAAGGGTTTTTCCTCACTGCCATCTTGTTCTTTTGCCCCCTCTAAAATCAAAGTGTTCAAAACCACAATGACTTGGGTCTGGATTTAACAGAAAACAGCTTCCTAGTTGCTAGCTTGCAGAAGCTCTCCAAGCACTGTGTATTTACAGTAAGAAAAAAATCCCAACATATACTCACAGCCTTAGTTATTTAACAGTTCACGTGACAGCTTGCTGGTTACAAAGGAGGAGCATAGCAGACTCCAGACAGGAAACTTGCAATACCATCAGAAACAAATTCTAACTGCTGTCTCTATCCTCATTACCTAAAAGAAAAAAGTTCCAGACATTTTGAACAGTTGACAGGAACGGAATTCTCATCATTCACTTGGAAAACGGGCCAAAAGGATTATTATATCAGTGAAGCAACACTGATCCCAGTGACAATATTAAATCATTTTCATGAAGCGAGTTCTGGGATAAGTTCAGTAAATTGTCACAATTTTTTAAGAGACAAAAAGTGGTTAAACAGAAGGCATTAATATTTTGCCCATTAAAAGAATGTGTTGTGGGTAAGTCTATGTATTTAAGCATGTTCCACTATGCAGAGTTATTGATTTTACAAGCGTATGATATTCCTAATGAGTAGCCATTGCTTTTTTTGTCCAGTTGGGTTTGACAAGTATGAAAGATGAACTAAGGTTAAAGGTTATATTTACCTCGCTTTGGGAGCACAGGTCTCCATGTAAGCACAATGGCACATTCCCTGAAGGTTCAATTCAAGGTCAGAACTCTTACCAAGATTATGCTGCCTCTGAGACTACCAAACCAAAATCCCACTACAATGGAGTCCCCAGACAACTACTGCTCTTAAGTATGTCACTATACTATGGAAAGGGCATGGTCAGGACCACCGGACAACTCTCTAATCAAACTCCCCAGTGACAAAGGGGCAATTTATCATTAGAATTTGGACACCCAGCTGCTGATGAAAATGATTTATGAAGACATATCAACAGCAGTAAGGTTATTTAGCTATCCAATTTATCATTATCTGGAAGACTTGGAAAGACTAAAAATAACTCAAAATAATCAATAAAGAGGATTTGCCGATAGTAAATGTCTTCTATTGCCTAATGAAATCCAGCTCAATTTCACAGAACATATGCAAACTGTAGTAAAATAAACTAGGTGTCTTAAAGCAAGTCTCTAATAAGAAATTAGCTATTTAATTTGCAATCAAACAAAGCAATTTGTTGAAAATAAAGTGTTAGTGCAATTATAATCACATCTGATTAGTCTCAAATGGTGGGAGATGTAGTTATGAGGAGGGCATAATAGGAAATGACCTCTGTTCATTTCCACTAGAAACTCTATCCTTTCAAATCAGAGTGTATATAAGACATGTTAGCAGGTCATCTGCCCATTTTTTATTTTTAAAGTGCAAATTACATTCACTCCATTTTTTAAATTGTGTCAAGATTAGAATTTAAGCTTAGTTAAAATTACATACTTCCTGGCTTCTCTGCCATAGATATTGTACAAGGTCCCAGAAGTCTGAAAGAACTAGTTGATTTCTAAACTCTCATTTTCATTGTAATTGTCAATACTTGCGTAATTAGACATTCAAAGAGAAACCAAGAAACCTGCAGCTCATCTCTCAGGACTTTAACACTATATTTTTTAAAGTACTTTTCCAATTTATAAAACAATCACATCAACTTTCTTCTCGTTTAGAACCCCACAAGTAGCAGAATTTCTGAAACTGTATTTGCATACCATAAAATGAAAACTGAAGTTGGTTATCTGTATAACATTTGTTAGAATTGAGGGTTTCTTTCTCTCTCAGTGAGAGCAAGCTCTCCAGCAAACAAGACAAACATGGCTATTTGGGGTGTATGCCCCCAGGTCTTATTCAGAATTGTACTGCTGTCAACTTTTTGTGCCTAGCATAATGGGATCCAACCTCACTGTGGTCTTTAGGTGCTACTGCAATTTAAATATTTAGTAATAATAAACTTAATGTGATGAGGGAGTAGGACAGGGGTAGGCAACCTATGGCACATGTGCCAAAAGCAGCATGTAAGCTGATTTTCAGTGGCACTCACACTGCCCAGGTACTGGCCACCGGTCTGGGGGGCTCGGCATTTTAATTTAATTTTAAATGAAGCTTCTTAAATATTTTAAAAGCTTTATTTACTTTACATACAACAATAGTTTAGTTATATATTATAGACTTCTAGAAAGAGACCTTCTAAAAACATTAAAATGTATTACTGGCATGAAAAACCTTAAATTAGAGTGAATAAATAAAGACTCAGCACACCACTTCTGAAAGGTTGCCGACCCCTGGAGAAGGGTATCTTTTTTTAAATATTCACCCACGAAAGCTCATGCTCCAATACGTCTGTTAGTCTATAAGGTGCCACAGGACTCTTTGCTGCTTTTTTAAAATAAACCCATGTGATCTTCTATAATCATTTTGTTTAAGAATTTGAAGATCTTCTCACTCAATATTTGTTCTATCATTATAGAAAAGTATACTGGGTGCTTATGTGAAATAGAGGGCAGTTTACTAGTTAATTTCAAAGACGATTTCCAACAAGTTAGGTTGGAATTAATTCTTTTCCCCATGGCTTGTAGATATTTTTGTTATACAATTTATCCTTAAAGCAATAGTACTGTACACTATTTAGTCTCCTTTGCAGTCAGGGGATTTAACAAGTTGGTTTTGATTTTTTGCCCAAATCAGATTTCTAATTCAAAGTAATAGAACAAAGGATTGTTCTTGAAATACTTACTCTAATTGCTTGGTACTCCTGATCTCAGACAACAGATGTTTGCAAACATTTAACTTTGTTTCCTATTCTACTTTTCAATACCACTAAGTGGTAGCATTACAAAAATGATGTGGGTCACTAAAAAATACTGCACAGCTACACCAAAACTGGTTTGCTAAACAGTAATCTATCCCACCCAAGTTAAACTTGCTTAGCTGATACTATAACCATCAGGGCCTGGAGTTTGATTTTTTCTTTAACTTCAAAATAGCCCCTGAGGGGGAAAACCCCTCATTTTAAGTGATCAAAAGATTGTTTGGCATACAACACACATAAAACCACCATCCAAATTAATACATTGAGATACAAACCTCATCTACATACAACTTGCACCAGTTAACTAAAATATGTCCACACTAGAAATGCTGCAGCAGCATTACTGTAGTGTAGACGTACTACAGTTTTAGAAGGGGTTCGTCTGTCACTGTAGTAAATCCACCGCTCAAGGGATGCTAGCTCAGTGGAAGAATTCATCTATCAACCTAGTGGTGTTTACAACGAGGCTTAGCTCAGCTTAATTACATCGCATAGGGTGTGAAATTTTTCACAGCCCCCTGAGCAATATAGTTAAACCAACCTAACTCTGTAGTCTTGACCAGCTCTGGCACATTATAGTGATATAACTGGAAATGTCTTCTCTGTAGAGAGTCTCATGAAACTTCTTGCTGCCAGCAACCGGGTATGAAAGAAAAACATCAAATAGTGTGATACTTGCAATGGAATTGCCAGAGTGACAATTAACAATGAGTCCAGTTAAGTTTTTGTTTGGAATCCAGTAGGAGGCTCTCAGAGTTAACAGTGCTTTCTACATCCAAGACCTTAGAGGCATATCCAAGGTATCTATGCTTCACCCAGGGCTCGAAACTACTCCCTGGGCTCTGCAACACTCGGGTTCTAGGGAGACGGTCTCAGTGGCCTCACACTACATTAGCAGCCCGCCAGAGACATGCAGGTGCTGGCAAGTTGGCCACAGGGCCATTGCTGTGACACACACCAACTGCCTCACCAAGACACTCGAGCCAACTGCCACCCAACCACCTTAATGAGTTCTTACACAGCAAGCACAGACAAATCCCCCAATCCCTCCTCCCATACTAGGGTGACCAGATGTCCCGATTTTATAGGGACACTCTGAATATTGGGGGATTTTTCTTATATAGGCTCTTATTACCCCCCATCCCTGTCCCAATTTTTCACATTTGCTGTCTGGTCAGACTATCCCACACATATCCATTCTCCCCCCCCTCAGACCACCCATCCCTGCTTTCACCCCCTACCTCCCCTTAACCCCTCCCCCCCCCCACAGACCACCCATCCCTGCTTTCACCCCCTACCTCCCCTTAACCACTCCCCCACACAGACCACCCATCCCTGCCTTCACCCCCAGCCTCCCCTTAGCCCCCCCCACACATCCTCCCCACACACAGACCACCCATCCCTGCCTTCACCCCCCAGCCTTCCCCTAGCCCCCCCCACACATCCTCCCCACACACAGACCGCCATCCCTGCTTTCACCCCCTGCCTCCCCTTATCCCCTCCTCCCCCCCACACACAGAGACCACCCATTCCTGCTTTCACCCCCTACCTCCCCTTAACCCCTCCCCCACACAGACCACCCATCCCTGCCTTCACCCCCCCGCCACCCCTTAGCCCCACCCCCCCACAGACCACCCATCCCTGCCTTCACCCCCAGCCTCCCCTGAGCCCCTCCCCCACACAGACCACCCATCCCTGCCTTCACCCCCCAGCCTCCCCTTAGCCCCTCCCCCACACAGACCACCCATCCCTGCCTTCACCCCCCAGCCTTCCCCTAGCCCCTCCTCCTCCCCACACACACATCCTCCCCACACAGAGACCGCCATCCCTGCTTTCACCCCCTGCCTCCCCTTATCCCCTCCTCTCCCCCCCCACACAGACCGCCCGTCCCTGCTTTCACCCCCCAGCCTCCCCTTATCCGCTCCTCCCCCCCCCCACACACCGCCCGTCCCTGCTTTCACCCCCTGCCTCCCCTTAACCCCTCCTTCCACACATATCCACCCCACACGCACACCCACCAGAGAACTCCCCCCCCCCAGCACAGACCTCCCCCACCCACAGGATCCCCTCAGCCCAGACCGCTGGTCCATCCCTAGTCCCGCACCTCGTGGGCCGCGGGCCGCTCTCCAGCTCCCTCGCGCGCACCCACAGAAGGAACGGAAGGAGGAACTGAATTCCTTCCACTTAAAAGGAGCCCAGATGGGGCCACGTGACAAACGCCGATTCCGTTCGCCTCACGTGACCGGAAGTATGACAGAGCGCCAATCTCGGCCAGGCTTTGTGTTGCTCCGCAGTATCCTGAACCCGCCCCACTAAAGTAACGGGACCTGAATGTCAGAGATGCGCATGCGCAGTGCCGAGCTCCGCCCCTCCCCTGTCTGCAGATTCTGCGCATGCGCAGTCGCCACGGCGCTCTACCACTCACACACATACATTGACTAGGCATAAGCAAGGCCGGCCTGGTGGGCGGGGTCAGCTCGTGACCGTTAAACGTGCGGCGGGACCTGAATCCCCGCTTGGTTCCCTGAAGCTTGCGGCCCTGGCTCCCGCCCCGCGTGGGGATTTGGGGCGCTCTGTGTTGTCATTATGCCTTGGGCCGGCTGTGCGGGCGCCTCGCCGAGCTGCGCAGGCCGCGAGAGTCCCGCCCAGGAGCGGCTCAGACAGGCTGCCCCAAGCCAGCTGCCAGCGTGGGGAACGGTCCCTCAGGCGCCCCAGGCCGGCGTGGGCGTGTGAACGGAGTCCTGTCACCCGTTTGTTTGAAACGGAGCCGCCAGGAGCTCGCGCACAGCGGCTGCCTAGGCTGCGGGGAGGACCAGGCCCTTGGGGAAGCTGTAGGCAAGTCACGTGCAAATACAGTGAGCGGGGGGGGGGGGGAATTAAAAAGTCACCCCTACACGTGTACTGCAGCCACTGCCTCATCCTTCAAATTACTGGGGCTGTTGCGGTTGTAGGGTTCTCTGTTATCCCCCAGTGTGTTGTGCCATGCCTTCGGCTGAATTACTGAAGGACTCACCCCTCTGCAGAGGTGTGCTACTAATTCTGTCTTCATGTTAGCTCTGTTTATCGACAAGCTAGAGAAGAAACTGTAGTTAGATGAGGCACTGAAACAAACTTTTGTGTTAATGGCCCAGTCTGAAGCTTGAACCAAAGTACTTCCAGGCATTGCTAAGCAGAAGCTGGGCTGTGAGCCAGAGGCAGGCCCCACTCACAGAAGTTGGTGAGAAGAGGGTTAGAAGCAGGTGCATTCACATATAAGTGCTAAAAGGAGGAACTTCTGCCAAGATGACATCAGGATATGCCACAGACATGACATAAGGAACAGGCAGGTGCATCTTAAAGACAGGGTCAAAAGGACAGCATGATGGATAGATCTATCTATTTGAAACAACATGATCAAAGGGAGACAGCACCCTAATGAGCCAAGGGGCTGTACTTCCCTACGTTAGTAGGGAAGAGTAATTTGTCCTGTAACTGTATAAAAGTAGGTCCCGGAGTGTGCATCTTTGTCCAGCCTAGGGGGCAGTGGAGTGTCCGGCCACTGACTGAGCTGTGTCCATTGCCAGGGGGCACATATTTGTAGTATGTCCTGTAGAGTCTATAGGAAACTATTACTGTGCTTCGTTTGACAATAAATCTGGCTCAGGTTCCTTCGTACCTTACTAGAGTCTGGTCTTTGGGGGTTCTCTCAGGGTTTGCTGTGTCAGCTATCTGCGCAGAGCTGGGGCAGCACACAGAGGGAACACGTATGCAGCCTAGTGTTAGCATCGAACAAGAGCAGAGCACCACATTGGTAGCTACTGACTATGCTACATTGCTGTATGTTTAGTTATTATGAACTACATGCACTAACTTTAAAGGTTTTTCCATCCACATTACTAAAGACAAAGCATGCAGAATGAAACACTTTTTGTTAGAAAGTGCTTCAATTTGATTTAAATCACTATTTAAATCCACTAGTCAGGAAGACTCAATTCAATCATGGATTGCTACATAAAAGTGCATTCTTGTTGATTGTTACAACCTTAAAACATATTCTTCACAACTCATAGATGTAGGTTTCATTTTTAGAAGGTAGACACTATATATTTTAAAAGTGATTTATTTTGAAAACTTTTCAGATTAGTTTTACAGCTGTATTAGAAAATGAATGATTGTTTGGTTATTTCATTTACTATATGTAATTGAAGCAGATAGTTCACCTCCCAATGCCTTCATAAATATCTCCAGTTCAACAGGTTAATCATTAATATTTGGAGGATTTTCTTGCCATACTGTATTAGGAGAAGAACATCACCAAACAGACATTTAAATTGTTTTATTTAACTAAAACAACAATGTTATGTCTTCTGGATTTTTTTTCCTCAACAGCAAATCTATAATATTTTAACAAAACAATCATATGAATTTTTGAATTTAAACATTCAAGTTTTTTTAAATCAGGTTTGTTTTTCTTCAATTGTTTTTAACTAAAAGAGTTAAAGTAAATATTAAAAAAATTTAAATCGACTATGTCAGCCAGGTCAACATGATCAACTTAAAATATTGGCTTCTGCAGCTAACTCAGTTGTCTTCACCTTCATTTTCCTGTTTGTTTTTCTTTTCCAGATTATTAACAATCTTTTCTGCTTTTTTAGGTCCCAAACAATTTCTCAATTTGGAATGAATTAGTCCAAAGGAAGAAAATATTCTTTCTACACTGGCAGAAGAAGCTATTGCTGTTAAAAGTGAGATTCACTTCAATAGTCTCTGAATCCAAGTCTTAAGTGACTTCTACCAGTTCACTGGTGAGACTTTCTTTAAAACATCATCAGCAAACATATACTTCTTGAATGGTTCACCCTTAGCTCTGAAGTTTATTATAGGTGGCATTATGGAGAGATGATTGCTAGATGTGCATGTCACAGCCAACTCCTCCTCTTCAGCAGTTAAGGTTTGACCCTGGTACCGAGTATTGAGAATATTTGCAAGAAAAAGAACTGGAGATGGTGCTTGTCCCATTCGTTTTTTTAATGCTTGTAATTTAACTCTGTCATTGCATATTTCTCTTTTTAAGATCTCACTGAGTTCCTTCAACATTTCAACGACGTCAGCAATAAAACAGCTATTTCCCTGCATTTTGTTCAAGGCTACAGAAATAGTCTTCTGGGTACTCAGCATGTGTTCAACATTTTTCTTAAGCCCAATGTTAAGAACTTTGGCTGTGACAGTGCCATCTATTTTTTTTCATGATGTTGTTCACAAACTGTCCTTAGATTAGGCCAGTTCTTGATATAGTGCTCAAAGCAGTCCACTACTGTGTTCCATGGCACATCTGGTGGGAGAGTTAGCTTGGTTCCTCCTACTTTTTTCAGAGCAGCTGCTGCAAAGTGGTTGTTACGGAAGTATTTTGCAATTTCAACAACAGTGGCCTTTATTTCTGGAACACTGAAGTCTTTGGCTAGGAGGTGCATCACATGAGCACTGCAACCGTATGTTATTAGCTTGGGGCTCTCTTCTAAATAATTTCTTCTCATCTTGGATACATTTGCAGTATTGTCTGTGACCAAGCTGCATTCTAGACAGTTGAACTTTTTTTCACAGTTTATTATAGCTTTTACTGCTACGTCTTGTAAGTATTCTGCTGTGTGTGCATTTCCTGATGTATCAGTTGTTTCTGTAAGCAAGACATTCCCTTCTTCTGTTGTCACACGAGCACATACAACAGGATCATTGTGGACATTGCTCCATCCATCAAGACTCATGTTAACAATTTCACTCTCTAGACCTTTTGCACACTACTCAATTTCTCTTTCATATGCTTTATCCAGCAATTTGCCTGCAATATCTGCTCTGTTGGGTGGACTCTATCCTGGTCTTAATGACTGAACCATGTTAATGAAGTGTGGGTTCTCAATAATACAAAAAGGAAAGTTTGTTGCATAAACAAACCAGACAATTTTTTCATAAATTACCTCTTTTTGTAATCTGCTGGTTCTTATCATAAATTTACCTATGGTTGTTTCTGGGTGATGGAGATTTTTTTTTCTTTTTGCTACAGGTGATATACTGTGGCTATATGACATACATGATGTGACTAAAACACTGTCATTGGTAGATAACTCTGAAACTATAGAAAATGATGGTGATCTTGAAGGTGGATGGTCTTCAGAATCCTGTATGTTGAGGATGGATTCTCCTAAACAAAATAAGTCAATGCAGTTATTTAATTTTTATTACCATACTGCTCATTTAGTATTACTCATTGCGTTCACTGACACTCAGTACTACTTTAAAGGCGAAATTGTAAAAGGAAGATCTGCCTATTTCAGCTATTTATTTTTTATCACAACTGCATTTAAAATGATAGTTCCATAGAGTATCAACTCTATTTTTTGCTCAAACATGAGGATTCAAGAATAGTCCAGAAGGAAGAGAGGCAGTCCTTAAGAAAGAAGTATGAAGTATAAAAGTTTACAAACCTGAAAATCCTGCATGTTCAGACATGTTCCTTTCATCATCGTCAATGCAGCTTCCTCCTGAGAAGGAACACTTCTCATGATGTTGTTTCATTCGGGCAACTAGATCTTGCATTTCTTTGTGGCACTGTTTGCATTTTGCACGCATGCCTGTCTTACCCACAGCAGGTAGAGGAACTTCATTAAAATATTCCCAAACTGGGTCTTTTTTAGGCCTGCTGCCATTATAAGTTTTCCCTTCTAGTGAGAGAATGGCATGGTAAATCTCAAATCAATGAAGGCTACACTCAAGACTTCTGTAATATGCTGCTCAAACAGTTTCACTTTTGTTTCTACTGCCTGTCCTTCCCTTCTCACATTTATTTCCAGACTTCTTCTCCTCGTCCAGATCTATTCTGCCCCTAACAATTTTTTTTTAAACTTTTCACTTTTAGAGAGAGGTAAGGGATTGACTCTGTGTACACAAATTTGAAGAGGGACAATAGAGATGAGATCTGTTATTTCTCACCTCTGTATATTATTTATTTAAAAACTTTTGCTATTATCTCTGGAGACACAAATCCACAGTTTGAGAACTGCAAAACTAAGCATATCTGATGGTATCTTCTAGACTGAGCACTGAGTCCCATTGGGTAGATAGAAAGATTAACCTAATTAATCTATACAGAAGCCCCTGGAACTCCATAAGATTGGGTCCCTAATCCATGAACTATTGGAACTCATTTACAAAACTTTTCTTAAACATCACATTAATATATTATCTCATACTATAGAATTAGACTCTATAATCCCTATTCCACGATGAGATATCTTTGAGCTATAGTGTATCTTAATTAAAACTATCTTTAGATAGTTTTTTCCTCAAAACCTATTTCATAAAAAAAATCCGATTTAAATCAAAGAAATCTGATTTTTTTTAAATCATTGATTTTTATCCACCCTGCTTTCTAAATGATTCTTCAAGATGTCCTTAATCCTATAGACCACAGCCAGTTAAGAAATACATTTAATAGTCTAATAGTCACCAATTAGGTTTTTTAAAAAATAGTATTATAAAAATGACAGTTACCTGCAATGGGGTTTCTCAATATTTGTGCATTATGCACTTGGGCAATACACATGATAACAGTTTTTAAAGTCCTCACATAAAACTGGCAATGCATATGGTTTGAGTGTACAGTGCACTGTAAATGGGGTTTCAATTAATTTGCTGAATCAGCATCATGTGACAGAAAAAGTGAAACTGTAATCATGATCTTCATGTTAGCAAGTTAAAGCAGAAATGCTGAACTTAGTATCTAGTTGTCATTTTTTACAAGGATTTTAGAAAGTCTCCCTCAACATCTCACATAAGGGAATACATTGCTCAAGGTTACATATACAATCCTTCAGGAAAATTTTAGGCAACTATTCTCTGCAAGTTGCATGTTTTGTTCTGTTTACTTTCATTTTAATGAACAATCCCCTTGCATACTACCATCATTCCTTAAAACCTGGAGGCAAAGAGACAGAGAATCCACTTAGCCGCCATATTCAAAATGGAGTTTTCAGACTGATGAAGATACAAAGAACATAAGAACGGCCATACTGGGTCAGACCAAAGGTCCATCAAGCCCAGTATCCTGTCCTCTGACAGTGGCCAATGGCAGGTGCTTCAAAGGGAATGAACAGACAGGTTATCATCCATGCCCTGTCATCCAATCCCAGCTTCTGGCAAACAGAGGCTAGGGACACCATTTCTGCCCGTCCTGGCTAATAACCATTGATGGACCTATCTTCCGTGAATCTAGCTAGCTCCCTTTTGAACGCCGTTATAGTATTAGCATTCACAACACCCTCTGGCAAGGAGTTCCAGAGGTTGACAGTATGTTGCGTGAAAAAATACTTTCTTGTGTTTGTTTTAAACCTGTTGCCTATTAATTTCATTTGGTGGCCCCTTGTTCTTGTATTATGAGGAGTAAATAACACTTCCTTATTTACTTTCTCTGTACCACTCATGATTTTATAGACCTCTATCATATCCCCCCTAAGTTGCCTCTTTTCCAAGCTGAAAACTCCCAGTCTTATTAATCTCTATCCATACAGAAGCCGTTCTGTACCCCTAATCATTTTTGTTGCCCTTTTCTGAATCTTTTCCAATTCCAATATATCTTTTTTGAGATAAGGCAACCACATCTGCACACACTATTCAAGGTGTGGGCATATCATGGGTTTGTATAGAGGCAATATGATATTTTCTGTCTTATCTATTTCTTGATGATTCCCACCATTCTGTTCACTTTTTTGATTGCCGCTGCACATTGAGTGGATGATTTCAGAGAACTATCCATAATGACTCCAAGATCCCTTTCTTGAGTGGTAATTGCTAATTTAGACGCCATCATTGTATAGGTATAGTTAGAATTATGTTTTTCAATGTCCATTCCTTTGCATTTATCAACATTAAATTTCATCTGCCATTTTGTTTCCCAGTCACCCAGTTTTGTGAGACCCTTTTGTAGCTCTTCACAGTCTGCCTGGGACTTAACTATCTTTTGTAGTTTTGTATCATCTGCAAATTTTGCCATCTCACTGTTTACCCCTTTTTCCAGATCGTTTATGAATATGTTATATAGGACTGGGCCCAGTTCAGATCCCTGGGGGGGCACCACTATTTACCTCTCTCCATTCTGAAAACTGACTATTTATTCCTACCCTTTGTTTCCTATCTTTTAACCATTTACCAATCCCATGAGAGAACCTTCCCTCTTATCCCATGACTGCTTATTTTGCTTAAGAGCCTTTGGTGAGGGACCTTGTCAAATGCTGTCTGAAAATCTAAGAACACTATATCCACTGGATCTCCTTTGTCGTCATGCTTGTTGACCCCCTCAAAGAATTCTAGTAGATTGGTGAGGCAAGACTTCATAATCTCATACATAATAAATACATTGTACAGACAGATCCCTCAGATCATCATATATGTATTATAGGTAGAGCTGGTAGTGATAGCTATGATCAAGATTGCCTGATACTTTCCATTGTAAGCCCCTGTTTTCATTTACTTATAAATTTGCCAAACTAACCTTTCAGACTGAAATTTTCAGCCCCCCCCCTCCGCCCCCAAGTTTCTCTAACTTGTAGCAGCCTTACATAGCTACCTGTGAGATTCTCTCCAGTCTAGAATTACTGCAGAGATGTGTGCTTCACCTCACTCTCTGGCTTGCCCTTATGCCTATGAAGCATAAGTTGCAAATATGGCCCCACACTGCCCCTGTGCTGAGGAATTCTCTCCAGATTGTTCTGCCTTCTTTATAGCCCCTGTTCACTGTTAGAGCTAGAATCTGGCCCCAGGTATGGCATACCCATGCCTCACCCGCTTAGCATACTGCCTTTCAGAATGAATGTGTCAAATCTCTGTGCATGTCTTTACTATCTACAACTGCTGAGGGTTGCCACCCTTCAGGGTTGTCCTGAAGTCACTAGGAATTAAAGATTAATCTGTAATTAAATATAATGACATGTGATGTAGCTTCCAGGAATGCATCCAACCAGAGTTGGCACCTCTCACACCTTCTCAGAGCCAGGAATAAAACACAAGTTTCTTAAGTTCCTGATTCAATACATAGGCTACCCAGTGAATGAGGCAGAGGGCTGCAATAAGAGAAAGGACAGTCTCTTGTTTTTAAAACAGTGGGGTAGTGTTGGGTTCTATTCTTGGCTATGCTACAGACTTCTTATGGGATGTTGGACAAGACTGTGATAATGCATATATGCAAGTGGACTTGTAATGGGGTGGCACCCTCCTCTTGTGAGCCCCCTCTGGTCAGATGTGCCTGTAGTCTTTAAACAGTGCTGACCCTGGTATTGGGTGTACCCCCAGGGCTTCCTCCCTGGAGGCAATGGTTTCACCCTCTTGGTCTGTTCTGGTCCCAGCTCAGCCTCTTACCAGTTCAGTCCCCTTCCTGGGGTTTATCGCTGTCTGATTGTAGGCCACTTCCCCAGTAGCCTTTACGGGAGAAGGGGGAGAACCCAGGATAGCAGCCATGCACTAACACATGTCCCTTTAACAACACTGCTTTCAGTTCCCTTGGCTACTGCCACTTGGCCCCAGTCTTCATCAGTGCTTCACCCTTGGCTCAAGGCTCTTCTGTATTCTGGTCTTTCTCATTCCTCCAGTCCCTGCAAGCACTGAGCTGTCCACAGTGTTGCAGTTCCCTTTGGCCAGTCAGGAGCACTACCTGTACACGTCTGGTTCCAGCAAATAACTGACTCTGCAGCTCCTTTTATACTAGCCTGCAACCCTCAGATTGGCTAGCCCCTTGAAGCCTTCCCCTGATGGGCTGCTTTCCTGCACAGTCTCTCTGTGCCACTTTATTCCTAGGGGAATTCTGTGCCAAAAAATTAAAAATTCTGCATATTTTATTTGTCCAAATAACAATATAATCACACCAGTTTCAATTATTTTGGTAATTTATTTCAAAATACCTGTCAACAAGTATGTCTGTAACAATACAGACAACAACAAAAATTCAGAAAATGATTTTGACAAATAGCTTCCTTACTAGGCATATTAATACAAACTCTGAGTAATAATTCATTTAAACTACATTATATAACTGTATTTCCCACACCCCTCAAAAGCAGTACAAATGCTTGGGGGAGTCAGGGTAATGGAGGAGCTGAGGGAGAGGGAAGTAATTGCTGAGAAGGAGCTTGGGTATGAACTTGAAGGGTTGTTGGGTATGGGTGGGAAAGTATGAAACAGGTTTTTGGTGGGGTGGGAAGAGATTGTTAGGGAGCGTCCCCCATGCAGACCCTGGCTGACCCCTAGTCTCTCCCATTCAGTCAGCAGCAAAGAATCCTGTGGCACCTTATAGACTAACAGACGTTTTGCAGCATGAGCTTTCGTGGGTGAATACCCACTTCTTGCATCTGAAGAAGTGGGTATTCACCCACGAAAGCTCATGCTGCAAAACGTCTGTTAGTCTATAAGGTGCCACAGGATTCTTTGCTGCTTCTACAGAACCAGACTAACACGGCTACCCCTCTGATACTTGACCCCATTCAGTCAGGCACCTCAGTCCTTGCACCCCCATGGGTCCGTCCAGCCCCAGTCAGACACCCTCTCCCCATGTGTCCCTGCACCCACTCCCCTGTCCCTATATGTCCCTGCATGCCCTTCCCCTGTCCCCATGTGTCTGTGCCCTCACTCAGCTGCCCTCTGTCCCCCTGTAGCTCTGCACCCCCTCCCCCTCTGCCCACGTGTCACTGCACCCCTTCAGCCAGCCAGCCAGACCCCTCCCCTCATCTCCATGCGTCCCTGCACCCTCCGTCCCCATGTGTCTCTGTGGCCCCACTCAGCCATACCCCCTCATCCCCTCCCCCTCTGTTCATGTGGCTCTGCACCTCCCCTGCCCATGGTCCTGCGCCTCCACTCCCATCCAGTCCTTGCCCCACTCTGTCCTCTCCCACTAGCCTTTATGAGCCCCTGTCTGACCCCACAGAAGCCCCATGCTGTCTATCTCCCCATATCCCCGGTTTCCTGACCTGGCCTGAAGAAGGCATTACAGGCTCTTTCTCTTCCCTGTTGTAGCTGGGGCTGGCCAGGAGCAGCTGCTCTTTTTCAGTGCCACAGAACCCTCTGGTGGGCAAAAGTTGGAACTGCAGCATCTTTTCAATAGAAGCTATTTTCTGCACACAAAAAAATATGCACAGCCCTTGAAATATGTGCATGCACAGTTGCGCAGAATTCCCCCAGGAGTAGCCACTTGGAGGACTTTGCTCCACTGTTCCTTTCCTGAGATGGGTGTGTCAGGACTTTGAGGCCTCCAACAGTCCATCAGAGGGCTGCATTAATGTTGCATGTGCAGTCTTAATTGTGGCATTTCATAGCTTTCAGGTGTTTGACTTTGCAACCTTAACATGTTTTGTATATAATACACATAATGTTTATTTTTCTTCTGAACTGTCAAGATATAGAAGCGGTACTTACACATTTAAATTACATTAGTAAAGTAATATTATGTCCCCCTGTTTAAGAGTGGTGAATAGTTCTGATCCTCTGAAAATCTTCTAGGTCCCCAAGGAGCCTATACTAGGAAGTTAGGTTGTAACAGGAAGGAAGTTGCCCATGTGCCTTTGTAGTAGAATTTTCCCTTACTCATATCAAAATGGAGTTAATGTCTGACCAGTGGAAATGATCCAAAGCATAAGTGCATTGTCATTGTGTATGACATTTGTATATGGATTCTTCTTACTTCAGATGGGATGGTTATTTTAATACACATTTAAACAATAATAGCATTTATACTTGTGCTCAAGATCAAAGTTCCAAATCTCTGAAAAGTCCATGGTATGTATGCCAGAAACTTTGGCTCTGATCAGATGGAAAATTAATCCCACAAAACTAGGAACACGTGAACTGTACTAAAATAATTTCTGTGCAAATTATCCAAATGACTAATGATTCCTGACTAGCATTTTATTACTGACTGGATCAATGTGGGGGGGGGGAGGGAAAGGGGGTTTAAAAAAATTCTAAATATTTCATTTCGGCCATTCAAATAGAAATGTTTTAACTTTTCATTTTGAAATGTTTCATTTTGACTGTTACAAAGTGTTTCATTTTGACCATTTCAAAAGATTGTTTGAACTTTGTTTCAAAACAGCATTTAATTTATAAATTAAAAAACAAACAAAGGTTGAAAAACACTGGAAAACAACCCAAAACTATTTTTTAAATGTAGTTTTAGGTTGAACAAAACATTTAATTCAACACAAATTATTTTTACTATTTAATTTTTTTTGCCAGGAAAAAAAATCAGTTTCAGTTTAAACTAACCCCATTTTTTATTTTTTTTATTTTTCAGGTTGGCCCCCCAAACCAAAAAAAAAATCAGTTTGCTCACCACTAAATAATTTAGTGATGTTTCAGCATATAGGTGTAAGAGGAATAGGCACTGCCCCCCTTCCGTCCCAGCTCCCATTGGCCGGGAGTGCAAAGCTGGTGCTTGTGGCGGGGGCAGCCCACAGAGCCCAGTGGCCCCCCTACCTAGAAGCCAGACCTGCTGCTGGCCGCTTCCAGGGTGCATCGCAGTGTTGGAGCAGGTAGGCGCTAGCCTGCCTTAGCTGGGCAGCACCGCCACCGGGACTTTTAACGTCCTGGTCGGCTGTGCTGACCAGAGCCACTGGGTTGCTGAGCAAGGCTTTACATGCTTACAGGCCTTACAAGTTCCTTACATGCTGCAACCCAGTACTGGGTTGTGACCCGAACTTTGAAAAACACTGTTCTAACTAATTTTGTGTCATCTGAAAATTTTATCATTTTAATTCTCAACCCCTCTTCCAGATCATTAATATATTAAAAACCACAGTCCTGGTACAGAATCTGTGGCACTTCACTTTTTTAGCCTTTTGCCATGATAAAAATTGATAAAAATATAATACACTTTTACTGTATGAATATACATGTATGTAAAATTACCATTTTGCATGTATTTTATCACAAAGCATGTTGGAAATGAACTTTCTATAAAAACAGTAACATACTCTGGAAGGGCAATTTACTATAGAGGAGTGAATATAGGACTAGGAGCCAAGAGCTCCTCCACTTCTCAGCTCTGTCACTGATTTGTTATGTGGCCCTGGAGTCACTTCATTCTTTTTGTGTCTGTTCACATCCAGGCTGTATCTAAATCTTGCTGAGTCTTTCTGCGTAACAACTCTAATACACACTGTTTCCTAGCCATCACCAGCTAAAACTCTAGTCCAGGCTCTCATTGCCTCATGTTTCAATTACTGCAGCATCTTTTTCTTTAGTTTTGACAAATTCAAACATGTCCCACTCATTTCCCTTCAGAATGCTGCTGCAAACATCATTTCCCTAGCCCTTTGCTTCTACCACTAACTCCTCTCTTGCATCCTTCCACTGGCTCCCCCTTCTCTACTGCATCAAACATGAGCTACTTCCCTCACTTTCAACACGCTTGATGAGCTAGCCCTACCCTACCTCTCATCTCATTCACTATCAAAAGGTCGACTTCTGCCTCTGATTGGCTCACAATGCCAGCCTCCCTTGCCCACCTGTTAAAGTTTCAAACAAGAACCTTCATGCTTGGGAGGCGCTCCCCCAAAACAAAGCTCCCTCATTATCCTCCTTCAAATCCCTCCTCAAAACTCTTCTTTTCCATAGAGCCTGTAAAAAAATTGACAGCAGTTAAGCCACTGGTATGCTGAAACCATTGCCTTTCATGCTGGCCATTATTGTCTCATTGTTTCCTTGCACTCCCCCATTGGCCTTTCTGCATCCATTTGTTGTTGGTTGTGTTTTACTTTACTTATTGTATACACTACAGGTTACTTCGGTATAACTTATATTGCTATGGGGTGTGGATGAGCCATACTCCTGCACAAGTCACATAAGTTATACTGACTGGTATAGACAGCGCTATGTCGGCGAGAGAGCTTCTCCCACTGACAAAGCTACTACCTCTCTCGGCGGCAGGAATCATGAAGCAGATGTGAGAGCTCTTTCCCATCGGCTTAGAGTGGCTCCACCACAAGCACTACAGTGCAGCTGCAGCCATGGAGCTGCGCCACTGTAAGCGCTGTGGTGTAAATGTAGCCTCAGAGTATGTCTACACTACCCGCCGGATCGGCGGGTAGCGATCGGTTTATCGAGGATCGATATATCACGTCTCATCTAGACATGCTATATCGATCCCCGAACGCGCGCCCGTCGACTCCGGAACTCCATCAGGGCGAGCGGTGGTAGCGGCATCGACAGGGGGAGCTGCGGCCGTTGATCCCGCGCCGTGAGGACAGGACGTAAGTCGGAATAAGATACTTCGACTTCAGCTCCGCTGTTCCCGTAGCTGAAGTTGCGTATCTCTCATCGACCCCGCCCCCTAGTGCAGACCAGGCCTTAGACTGTAAGCTTTCTGGTGGGGACCATCTTTTCTGTTTGTTCAGTGCCTAGCACAGTGTGGTCTTGGTTCATGTCTAGGGTTCCTAGGCACTCTGGTAATATAAATAAATAATAATAATACTTTCCTATCTGATGGGAGTGTTGTGAGGGTTAATGCTTGTAAAGGGTTCTATCATTAGTAAATATTGTTATGCATCTTGGGGAGAAATTTCACTATTTTTTCTTATCAGTGTGAGAAGAATTATAGGTCTCAGAGAGATCTTGAATCTGAGAGGCCATTTTTCAGGAGTTGTGTTGTTAGAAGAATGTTCCATCTGTCAGAGAAATTCTCACCTTTGTTATATTATCAATGAAGTTCAGTAGTTGTTAATTTCTTAATATGCCATCTTTAAATTATACACATTTGAAAAATTGTTTTGTAACAAAATATTTTAAAGGAAAAGAGGGATCTTGTAGTTAAAGCACAGAACTGGGAGTCAAGATACCTGTGTTCTGTTCATGGTTTGCTGCATGCTTCCTATATGACGTTGGGCAACTCACTTAGGACCCTATTACAGATTTATCTACTGATTTTGGATGCCCACTCTGATTTTGGATGACACCTAGGGCCTAAATTGCTGAGGGGCTGATCATTCTTAGCTCCCACTGAAATGCTTAGCACCTCTGAAAGTGAGACCATAAGTGTCCTAAGTGGGACACACAAAAATCGAAGCACCAGAATTAGTGGGCACTTTTACAAAACTTGATCCTTCAGTGTTTAATTTTATTAATCTGTGAAATGGAATTGTGAGGCCTAAATCATTAAGACAGCCTCAAATAGAAGTTACTATAAAGGTGCAAAGTATGATTATTATAAAAGTTTATTGTTTCCTGTGCAATCGGAAATTAAGATGATGCAGATTTAAAAAAATTAATTCGCAACCCAGCTGAATTTATGTAGAAGTTTCTAATTAAGAGTATTTAATAAAATGTTAGTTTTTAGCATCAACAGTAAGTTGTGTAAACCATGTACAAAGTTTTACATAATGGAAACTATTGAATGATATCTCACTATGTATTTAATTTCAGATACTTTTGCCTATTTACAGCAAATGTTTGAACTGAACAGGATGTCATGAATTAGCCTAACATAAAGGCTCAGTTTTCTTGAATACATCACATTCCTTAAAGACAAAGTAAATAATTCCTGCTATGTAAGCAAACAAGTTATACCTTTGAATTAATCCCCAAACACATTTTGTACATTTCAGACCATTTAACGTGTGACACCATAATACAGACCAGTACAAGCAATGTTTAATTTATATTGTAAACATTTATTACTGCTACACTTAATCTACAAAGCAGTTTGCATGTGTTTATGTTGGAGTGGGGGGTGGATTACAGGACACCTTTCATGTGACAATGAACATACATTCACAATTTTCAGAGAAAATTCAGAAATTTAAGATCTTAGATTATTAGGGTGAAATGCTGACCCTATGGAAGTCAGTGGGAGTTATGCCATTGACTTCAGTGGAGCCAGGATTTCATCCAGAGTGTAGAAAGTGTATCTCTCTTTGGACTTGTTTGTATTTCTTTAGACATCCTTGTTTTTGCTTTTTAGTTGAAACGTGCATTGCACTGTATATTATTTATATTGCATTTGTTCCTACATAACATACCCAGAATGAAGGATTCACAGAATATGGTACAGTACCTACTCTGTATTGATTCATTAAGAGTATCACCGCATTGCCTGCTGCTTTAAGTTAGCTCTGAGTGCAATTGTCTTTCAGTTTTGCCCACCCATTTTGGACATCACCAATCTCCACCACTGCTAGGGACAAATTAAATTTCGCATTTACTTGATGTGGTTTTACATACATTTAAGAATCAATTCTCTCTCATCCATTAACAATATATCAGAAATTATAGTTTGTCTGAAAATGTGTTTTAACTTAAATATATCTGGTGTAATAAATATCACAATTTTCAAAAAGGACAAGGTAGATTAGCTTTGTGAATTTGTTGATGTTTCTCCTTGGTTTGCATTTTCTGCTTGCACTGAGTGATTCAAAAACTGTCCTGTAGCTCCAATATATAACCTGGATCGCATTGGCCATTTCTGAAAGACAGGATACAAACAAAGTGTCCAAAAAGTGAGTCTCTCTAAAACATGTGATATGATTTCTGAAATATAAATGAATGCAGAACTTCAAATAGTAATGAAGTCTATGGTTATCTCCAAAATGTTTGGTTTTTAGTGTCAGTGCTCAAATAATAATGAACAAAATTATTGAAAACTGTATAATGAAATCTCACTGTAGAATGCAGAGTTGCTGAAAATCCCCATGAACCAACAGAAAAAAACATGGTAAATTGTATTCATGTGCAGAACGTAAACAAATGTTGTAGCTGTATATTAGGTAAAAACAGAACATTCCTTTATATGGCAACGGGAATTCTATTTTGAGCTTGTGGTGACAAATCACTTAGGCAGTCATCATAGTGTTTGGGCGGATTGCTGCATCTATGAAGAACCCAGTTGACTTCAGTTTTTCCACATGCTATCAATTGCTGTATCGGAGCCTGAAGACTGACTACATAACAATAGCACTTAACTCAATATATCTGCTCCCTATCAAAATCATATCTGATCACTCACAATTTTTTATTCCTGTTGGCTCTTGCAGATCCAACAGAGTTCTAGGAGAGAAAGCTGGAATATATTTCTTCTTGCTCATTATCAGAACAGTTTACTTATTTCCAATTACAAGGCAAATAATTTACACTGTACAAATCTACTGACAGCACTGTGGTTGTATAGTTGGCACTGAGGGCATAACTTCAAGTATCGGAATTACATAGATACAAATGAGGACAATATTTAGGATGCATGAGAAGGAAAGAACTCAGATTCTGGGTTGATTCTGTAGGGCTGGGCATTAGAAAAGCCAGCCTTTTCTAGACATTTGATATAGAAATAGCTGAGACACAATAAATACGGCACCACACAATGCTATTAGTACAATGACACTTCTCAGAGTAGATCTGCACCTTCAGTGCCATTCTCATGAGGTTGACTTCAATAGGGCCCAGGATATCACCCATTGCTTAGAATGGCATCAGAACCCATCAAGAAAACTCAGATTTAATGTCACTAAAATAAGAGTGACAAATAAACAAACATGGATATATAGGCATAATTTCATTGAGGAGTTCTGGTGTAAGAGTAGCACTCATGTCTTAAATCTAACACTGAATTTCTATTGTCACATATATGGTACCACTATGTCCTGGTTTTGTAATATTAGACATACTGATTGAGATTTCAAAGTAGTGCCGGGCATTTAACCATTAATCTTCCAATTTCAAAATTGTGTATTTTGATCTTCAAAATTGAGTTTCCATTGTCACATATACGAAACCTATTTTTCTATTTCATATTATTTAATAAAAGTTAGTGGTTGAGATTTCAAAGCAATTCAGGGGGATTTAGATACACATTGTTGGGGGTATTTATAGCCACTTTATGGCTTAATGTTTTTAACATTGCTACTTTTGTGGCAACCCCCTTCCCCTTCTCCCTGCTGTTATTGTAGAGGTGCATTATTTTTTTAATTTATATTGCTGCAGCGTTTGTAGTTTTTGCTATAAAAATAAATGTAAAAAGATGTTGAATTTTATAAAAACATTGAGGTAATAAAGCCAGATGAAACTAGCTACTTGTGTTTGGCTTGAGAGGGGAAAAAATAATAATTCAGCAAAGACTGCCGGGAAACACTGGCAGCTGCTTAAAAAGTGTGTTGGTTAGTTTTTGCAACTTTGAATGAAAGATTTAAATGGATTTTTGGTGGAATTTTTAAAAAGCTAATTAATTTTAAGCATACCAAATGGTGTTTTACAATCCAGGAGTGTTGGTTTAGGTTTCTAAAACCTTGCATAATTACAAAAATGTATTTTACATTTATTTTAAATATTTTGCTTAATACCTCTGGTGTTGCTCAAATTATTTTTAGATAACTATACCCAGATTACATTTTTTTACTTGTACATTTGGAGGCAGTTAAGTTTAAATGGAACTTCCCCCTTTTTTCTTAGTGATTATATCATTAGAAGTATTGGGGTTTTTCTGGGGGGCGGGGGCTACAGCAATTATTTACAATTGATTATTTACAGACCATGGGAAGGGGTGGGGGAGAGAAATGGTCTTTTTTCGAATGGCTGTACAGGTTTTTGGAGACAAAAGCATAGTGGTGGTAGTTGTTACCACCTGACATTTTGTTGCATACTTTGTTTGACTAAGAGGGTTTAACCGGGTGAGAATGCACTGAGTTGTACTGTGGTAACCATGTTTTAGTATTAAAATTAAACAATTTTTAAATTTACTGTCATGTTTAATACTTTTATTGTACTAACTTGCTTGATATTTTTAGCACATTGTAAAGTTTTTAACTTTTACATAAATTCTTTAATGTTTTACTTAAAAAAATTGTAAAGTGACATTTTTAGCCAATGTTTTTGGTGGCTTTGAGCTTATTCTTGTGCTTTTTTGCACATATTTTTAGCTGCAATTACTTTTTTTTTTTATGATTACCCCAGGTTTTATTTTTTAAATGTTAGTGGCATTTAATGGACCTTTGCTGTGCTCTACCAAGCATTCTTTTCCATAAGTATTAAAAGTACATTTAAATTTTTTTATGTTACTGAATTTTTTAGGAGAGAATTTTATACTATATTTTAGTAACATGGATTTTTTCTTGCATTTCTTGTCTAATACTATTTTTGGGAGTTCATTTTCCACCCAGTTCCAGTCTCCCCCTATCACTTTCCTGTGGAGTCCATAGGAATATCCTTTAAATCTAACCCACTCCTCCAGTGCCTTGGAAATCTCCTCAAATTGAAATCCTTTCAGTGCCATTGCTGAACTGCTGAGTTGCAATCCTTGAGAGTAAAGCTACATGTATAATAAACTAAGTTACCTGCTCCAGATGAATGGAATTTGGAATTTTAGTCACAGAACCAGTATGTTAGGATTTTTTTTAAGACCGTTTTTTACTTGACTTTTAAGAACGTACTTTGACTTTAGATTTTGTTACTTAAGTATTTTTTATTTGGCATACAGTAAAACTATGCTAAGTTAGGGTGTACCACACATCCAAAGTTATACAAAAAACCTTTATAATATTATACACACACACACACCATTGCATTTACTATACATTGCATTACATGTTTTGGGATTGCCTTTATTTCGTAGTAACCAATTTTTTTACAGCATGCTTTGTTCACGCACTGGTCATATATGACTTACGCTTTACCTTATTTTGTGTTTTAGGCTTATTTTGTTTATAGCAAATTATTAGGGTGTTTCCCCTTATTGTAGTTAGTTCAAACATTTTGTTTTTTAGCTTATTTGAGCCATTTACCTGTTTTAGTTACCACAGACATTTTGTTTTTAACCTGATAATTTATTTCCCTTCCTAATCCTAACTTCCAAGAAATGAGGATTTACCCATAAGAATGGCCCTACTGGGTCAGACCAAAGGTCCATCTAGCCCAGTATCCTGTCTTCCCACAGTGGTCAGTGCCAGGTGCCCAGAGGGAATGAATGGAACAGGTAATCATCAAGTGATCCATCCCCTGTCACTCATATCCAGCTTCTGCTAAGCAATAGAGGCTAGGGACACCATTCCTGCTCATCCTGGCTAACAGCCATTGATGGACCGATCCTCCATGAATTTATCTAGTTCTTTTTTTAACCCTGTTATAGTCTTGGCCTTCACAACATCCTCTGGCAAAGAGTTCCACATGTTGACTGTACGTTCTGTGAAGAAATACTTCCTTTTATTTGGTTTAAACCTGCTGCCTATTAATTTCGTTTGGTGACCCCTAGTTCTTGTGTTAGGAGAAGTAGTAAACAACATTTCTTTATCTACTTTCTCTACACCAGTCATGATTTTATAGACCTCAATCATAACTCCCCTTAGCCATCTCTTTTCCAAGCTGAAACGTCCCAGACTTATTAATCTCTCCTCATACAGAAGCCATTCCATACCTCTAATAATTTTTGTTGCCCTTTTCTGAACCTTTTCCAATTCCAATATATATTTTTTCAGATGGGGCGATCACATCTGCACACAGTATTAAAGATGTGGGCATACCATGGATTTATACAAGGCAACATGGTATTTTCTGACCTATTATCTATCCCTTTCTTAATTATTCCCAGCATTCTGTTTACTTTGACTGCCTCTGCACACTGACTGGATGTTTTCAGAGAACTATTCACAATAACTCCAAGATCTCTTACTTGAGTGGTAACAGCTAATTTAGACCCCATCATTTTATATGTATAGTTGGGATTATGCTTTCCAATGTGCATTAGTTTGCATTTATCAACATTAAATTTAATCTGCCATGTTGTTGCCCAGTCACCCAATTTTGTGAGATCCTTTTTTAGCTCTTTGCAGTCTGCCTGGGTCTTAACTATCTTTTGTAATTTTGTATCATCTGCAAATTTTGCCACCTCACTGTTTACTCCTTTTGCCAGATCATTTATGAATATGTTGAATAGGACTGGTCCCAGAACAGATCCTGGGGGACACCACTGTTTACCTCTCTCCATTCTGAAAACTGACCATTTATACCTATCCTTTGTTTCTTATCTTTTAACCAGTTACCAGTCCATGAGAGCACATTCCCTCTTATCCCCTGGCAGCTTACTTTGCTTAAGAGCCTTTGGTGAGGAACCTTGTCAAAGGCTTTCTGAAAATCTAAGTACACTATATCCACTGGATCCCCTTGGTCCACATGCTTGTTGACCCCATCAAAAAATTCTAGTTTAATTACTTATGTTAAGCCAGGCCTACAACTGTCTATTAATTTTAAAATTATAAAATAAAAACAAGGATATTTGGCTCACTTTGAAAGGCAATAAAATATCTGTCTCAACATTTTTATTACAACAAATCTGATATGAGATATTAAATAGATCACTATTAAGGTATCTGAAAATTATCTATGTTAGTATCTTTAAATGTAATCATGTTTCTTGTTCAGCATATATAAATTGTACTTGCATTTTTATTTTAACTTTCATACATTTGTGTATGGTAAATATTCGTTATGCTTGTGTATTGTAACTGTAGATTTTATAATCTCAAATGTTCACATCTAGAGCTTTATTAAAAGTGAATACTGTGATTTGACCACAACATACCTTTTTGTATTACCAACACCCATTTAAAAACAAAATTACTATTAAGAGGATTAGAAAATGAGCCAACTATTCAGTTTATTATAGTAGCCAGAGAATTGTGCATCTGCATAGTTTGACTGCCCATATTAATTAAATGCTTCCCCGGCTTCTGTCTTTTTGTAATGGTTTCCAAATATTACAAGGGCCAATCCTGCTCACTGCACTCAGTCAGCTAGTTCCATTGAAGTCAGTGGGGTGTGTCATGTCAGTAAGGGGCAGAATCTGTCCCAAAATACATAACAAATATTGACTGTTCCATGAAATATAGCCAACTTCAAGTTAAAACTTGATTTAATGGATTAAATATTAGCTGTTTTGTTTTCTTAAGAAGTCTCTACTTTTTCTAACTGATTTAAGTGAATCTCTTGTGCTTATAATGCCATGTGAACCAGTAACCTACATCTCTGAAAATGTACATTTACTTTTAAAGTATGAACAATTACAGTTTCCATAATGAACAATTAACTCTCCTTGATTGTCTTGGGAACTAATATTCAAGGAACTTGTGGGAAATCAGAAAACATTTCAAGATTAGTCCTAATTGAATCATCTGAATTCACCAGAATGTTACATGTAAAAAAACCCCAAAGTATTCTTTAAAAAAAAAAAAAAAGCAGCCATGACATTAGAATTGAAGGAAAATAATTGAAGATACATAAATTCAGCTGTCCAATGCATTTTTTCATCCCAAACTACTCCTTCATGATAATGCTTCCCCCACTCCCTGCATCCTCACAAGTTTTTCTGAAGGAGAGCTAACACTATGATTAAAAACTAGAGTGAATGCTTAACAAAGAGACCTTAAAGTGCCCTTATATATTTAATGCATATGCAGCCAAGAAGAATTAGTGCCCCACCTAACATCTTGACCTAAACCTGCGACTGGATCAGTGAGAGAAAGAGAACAACCCTACTTATAGCGCCAAGCACTGTACTGTTTGGAATCATCTTATACCCAGGTATAGTCACTAGAATTGGTACTAAAGGATTTTGTGACCCATACTCTGGGCTTCACCTTAACAGCGAGCCTTTGCACTAGGCCTCAGTGTTCTACTGCTGCCCATTTCATTCAGTTGTGCCAGCTTTAACTATGCTAGAGAGCTTGGGCTTTTGTATTTTAAACCCTGATCCAAAGCCCATTGAAGTTAGTGAAAGGACTCTGATTAACGCCAATGTGTTTTGGATCAGGATCATTTAAATCAGTGAGAGTTTGGCGTCTAAATACCTTGGTGCCTAAAGATTGTGGTGATTGGAACTACTGGAACTACTCATATTAGACACTATTTTTGATTCAGCAAGGTAAATATGAAGATTCTGGCTGTCCCTCAGCTGCCTTACCTTGACCGGGTGCAGGTAGCCATCCCCTCTCAGGGTGCCCAATCCCTCCCCAGGCAACTCTTCCTCATCCTGTAGGCTACGGGTGAGGTGTGCAATATAGGTGGTGGCCAGGAGCAGCACATCCAACTTGGAGAGCTTGGTGTCAGGTGGGACAGAGGGCAGGGTCCTCTGCAGCTCCAGAAAGGCCTGGCGCAGGGTCTGCACTCGGCTACGCTCCCGGGCAGCATTTGCAGCTGCTGGTCTCCCAGCAGTTGTCCCAACTCGTTGTCCAGCTGAGGAGGAGGAGCAAGAATCACTGCCAGATGCTGGGGGCAGCAGTGAGTCAGGCTCCAAACAAGAGTTGGAGATCTCCTTGCTGTTCTCAGATACATTTCTACAGTCCATTTGTGACTTCCTGGGTGGACAGGGACCTGTAATCAACAAGAGCAGCTCTGAAACCATCCAACCCCTGCAGCAGTAGCAGTGCTGCAAACCCATGGAGAAGCTCAAAAACTTCAGCGAGAGAGCAAATAGACCTTCACATGCAGTGCAAAACCTTTCTGTCCCAAACCCACATGCATGTACTCAAGGGTAACATAAGCCATCTAATATGCTGGGACAGGAACTGTGGATGACAACTTCATTCCTCTGGCACAATGGAACTGTCTACAGCAAGAATGTGTACAAGAGAGCTTTCTTAGGAATCAGTCCAAGACTGGAAACAACTTCCACAGGATCTAGGAACTAACAAAATCCTCAATATCTTCCATTCAACTGGAAGGTTCACTTCTTCAACCTTGTCTTTGCTAATATAAACCCATCATATATTATATAAATTCTCACACAATTTCCTCCCTGAGAAAGGGAAGACATGAAGGAAAGACCACATTTGACTGATGCCAGTAATGTCACTTGGTAGTTGTACAAGGAATAGAATAGAAACCCCAAAAGTTGTCAGCTAGAGCAAACATCAGGATTCCTACCTGCAGAACTGTGGATCACTGCTCTAGTATGCAGTGTTATTTTATCTGTGTTGGTCCCAGGATATTAGAGAGACAAGGAGGGTGAAGTAGTATCTTTTATTGGACCAACTTCTGTTGGTGAAATACAAGTTGGTCCAATAAAAGATATTACCTCACCCATCTCGCCTCTTTAACATCCTGACATGGCTACAACAACACTGCATACTAGTTTTTGTTTATAATTTCTGTTTTGTTATTTGATATTTAAAAAAAACAGGTCTCATGAAAGATCCCATTTCTAACCTATTTTCTAATCTCATAGGGCCATACTTCAGTGAAGTGCTGGAAAGCCGACAGAAAGCAACGAATTAATGAGGGCAGAATTTGACCCATTATTATGTAACACCAGAAGCAGGCCATGAATCCTTTCATGTCTGAAATTGTTTGAAGATCATCTAGCTATCTCTATCCTCTACATTTAATTTTTTTTTTAATTTAAACTTTATTCCAGTTTGGGATTTTTTGTCTTTGTGCCAGAGGACCTAAAACTGTCCCTTGAAAACTACAACAAAAATCATTTGGAGAGAAGCTTAGAACAATCAGTGAAAAATTCCTTCCTGACTTTCAGAAAGGACTGTCAGATAATCCCAACCACAAAACTGACTAATATTCCTTTAATTTATTCACTCCCATATAGTAACCCAAGTTTTGCTTCAACTACATTACTACTATACTTGACTCCACCATCTCAGTTGGCAGTCCTTTTCACCAATTCACCACTCTTTGTAAAATAATACCTCCTGAAGGACCTGATTCTGAAGCCTTTGCTCAGGCAAAACTACTGAATGTATGCCAGATATTTCATATATGACAGGGGCTGGTTCTCCCAGGTTGGAGATCGGCTGTCATTAGTGCTCTCCTGTGTAAACAAAAACAAACAAAAAGTTAATAAACTTTCTATTAATTAAATCCAAAGACATTGTAATCTGATTCTGCAAAGCATTTAAGCATATGCTTAAATCCCATTGAAGTCATCATATTATAGGATGGAGATGGGAGTAGTGAACAAAGTCAAAAGGGCTATGGGGAGGAAGAGAGAGAGGAACAGGCAGAAAAGAAAAAAAGAAGTGGAAATAGAAGAATGAGGCTTATAGGTCAGCTCTTTTATATTGTCCTCTCTAATTTGATGATGGTGTATGTGGGTGCATGAATGAATGTTATTTTATTTTGCTGTGATTGATTTGGAATTAGTTTGGCTCAGAAGAATATAGCAGATAATATGTTTGAATACACTTGTTCACTTAATAATATCACAATCTAAACAAAAAAATGTGATATTATTTACAAAATACTTTTACGTGGGTTGTAAGTGCTTGTAATTCAGAGGAAAATCCCCCATAGGTGTTAATATTTTATTAATTTCACAATGAAAGATTAATTATGTAAGTAAGAACTCTCACTGGAGTCCCTGTGAACTTTTTGTAAGTAAAGACTTGAGGATTGATACAGAGTTATACTGGTACAGTGGAGCTTAGTTATACCCTGGTAACTTATATCCAAAAACCTAGTTTCCTCATCTTTCTCGTTCTCTCTCTCTCTGAGGTGGGGAGCGCTCCACAAAGTACATTGGCTGAAATTCTGACTCCACTGGAGTCAATGGCAGAACTTCCATTGACTTCAGTAGGGCCAAGATTTTACCTGTGCACTGATACTAGGTTTTAGATCAAGTATGTAACACGGTACCCTGTAGACCCAAAAAAATGTAAATGGCAATATAAAAAAATACAAAGTATTTGTTTATGGTAGAATCTGTAATCAATGAGTTAGCGGCTTTCTGAACCCAGAGCTAGACTGTATTTGTTATGAAGTGCTGCTCAATAGATTCATTGTTTTCAATTAAACAAAATTTCATACTTGGGACTGATCCTGCATTTTTTGCACAACCAACATTTTCTATATGGACTTCCTTAATGGCCCTCTTAAAGAGAGATGTTTCAAAATACAGTCTATTTGAAAACAAAAATGTATAAAGCCAACGGCTAGCAAAAAATTCCCATTTAATTTGTTTTTAAAATTCCACTGGAAACAGCTTTTTTTGTTTTTGTTTTTTTCCCATTTTAAACAAATAAAACATTCCCTTGCCATATAGGTATTTGCAAACCCAAATATTACAGCATTGTGTATAGACTAATCTGAAAATGAAATAGTGAAAGTAAATTATAAAAACATCTTTCTGTTTTAATAGTCTAAGGTGTTACTTGTATATGCTTTAAATGTATGATGTTACATGGACATCATCAATTTGAAATCTAGTCAATTTAAAACAACAAAAAATAGTTAAAAGTAGTTTCAGGTACTACATCATCCCTAAGCCCTTCCACCCATTTTTTGTGGTTTTACAATCACATTTTCTTATTTATAAAAATATTTTTCTCTACCTTGTTCCTGTGTGAGAGAAACATTGAGACAACAAGGGAATCTGATTATCTAGTTAACTGTGCAAGAAAAAATAGTGAAAATGAGTGTACAAAGTAAACAAACTGGAAAAATATGGAGAGAACATTTTGGTAATTGATTTATAGCACTCTTCAGGTGTTATTTGCAACAATAATAGGTACAAAAATTTCAGACTGATTTTTTTTTAAACTGATGATGTCCATTTTATCTGTCTGTGACCATGTAAATGGAAATATTTTGATCTTACACAATGACACATTAGGTACCTGTATGTCTGAATGAGATGTTTTATATATATATATATATAAATTTAAATATATATATACACACACACACATTGTGCAAGACGTGTTTTATATGCATATATATATAACACGTCTTGCACTGTGTGTGTGTGTATACATATATATATCACATCTTGCACAGTGTGTGTGTATGTATTAGTCAGTTTAAATACACACACACACAGAGACATCTTGCACAACATGTAAGTGCACACAAAGTAATACACACTATTAAATAGTCTTTCCTTTCAAAATCTGTTTCTCTCTTTGCTAATAGATTTGTCCCAGTTCTGCATACCATTTTCTATTTAAATCCACATTTTAGACAAGGTTACCTTTGACAACTTCCCTTCTGTGGGATTTTTTTCAGATGCTAATGATTTCATTTATTTCTGGTACATCAACAAACAAAATTACATACAAACATTCAAAAATGGTACACACAACGAGTCCTTTGATGGACAGCTGTGGCAATTTGTTTCTAGCTTTGGACATTGACTTGAACTTTTAGGGGATTTTTTAAAATTGAAAAATGGTAAAGAAATGAGGAGTAATTCTATTCAATATTAAATACTTGGGATCTTTATCTGCATTATCTACCTCCACCCCAAACTTCTGCCTAACAGCCTTACCCCTTCTCGGGCGTGTCTGTTAGTCAACAAAGGATCAGATATATATTAAAGAGGGGATATTTAAATGGACTAAAAATTGTGCAATTTGACTAAAAATTGTGCGATTTCGTACAGTTTTATCTGTTCTGTTACAATAAATACTATGGAACTTACATTGATTAAAGTTAGACTTCAATACAGTGTATGAATTAGGAAGAGTTTTACTAAAGGAATAGTTTGATTTTAAATCGTGAAGCTAGCAATTGAAAAGCTCTGCCGCAAAGTCTATTTAATTTAATATAAAATATTATATAAAAACAAAATGGAGAGTGATATTCCTCTAAAGAGATCAGCTTTCCTGAATTCCACTTTCTCTTTTGAAAAGCTTGGCTTTTATTTGTAGTTCGTTCAAATAAGAGAGAACAGCAAAAACTTTTATAAATGTCCTTTTTTATCTGTTGGACCCACGTGATCATTTATCTGACCCTTGCACTAATCAGAAAGAGTTGACAGCAATTGTGGTACTTTTGTAACTTACACTGCTTCTTACTGTACAGGATTTTCAGCAGTAAAACTTAAAACAAAATGTTTTCCTCTTACAGATTCTCAGGAACAGAGGAGAGCCCAAGGATGGAAGCCTCAAGGCACTGAGTCTGAACGGGACTGACTGGTAAATCAGGTCTAATTCTTCTGTATTATTAACTGAAACAGGATGTTCTGTGTTATATTAAATATTATAGTCGGAATTCATAAAGCAAACCCCCTCGTGGAGCTTGATCCCAGAGCCAATGCTAGGAGATCTCAGCACGCTGCTGAAGGGTGACTTACTTTTTCCTCTTGGCGGGCGCTGATTCAGTCGGGTCTGGGACCGGAGCTCTGTCTAGTCTGCGCGGAGCTTGCAGCCTCCCTGCTTCTGCGGTCACATTGTCCCTCGTCTCCCACAGGCAGATGCCGGCAGAGCCTTTTATCAGGCACGGGGCGGGCTGTCTGCTCTGCAGTGCGGAACCCGAGCTCACCTGCACGCCAGTCCCCTTGGCTCCGCAGCCCGCTGCTGACGGGAGCGGCCGCCCACTTCCCCACGAGTCATTAATCAAGCAGCAGCCCAGCGGCGAGGGAGTGGGGCGGGGCCAACCCTCCTCCCGGGAGACACCCCAGGCGTCTCCCCGGGGCAAAGAGAGAGGACAAGGGGCGGCTGCCCACGAACGTCAGTGACCTGAGAGGAGGGGCCGGTTGGCTCCAAGTCTGGGGAAACTCTGGCGTCGCTTTACTTCTTCCAGCGCTGCAATTGGGGGGGGGGGGGGGAAGACACCCTGGAGCCCAGCACCGCTGCTAAGAAAGGTTGCTGCAAGGAAACGGGGTCCTTTCCCCCGGGGAGACCGCGGCTCTGAGCTGGAGGATTTGAGATCAGCCAGCCACGGCCCGATCGCTGGACAGATTCTCCCCCATTGCTACACTTGGATTCTGGACTCCCGTGACATCGGAACAGCACGGGGACAAAAGAAACAGGCCTGTCAATGAGCATAAATGAACACTGAGCTCGCGGCTCCCAACCCCGTCCTATTAACAAATGCTATAACACAAGCGAAATCATTAATAATAATCGCCTGCGCTGCTTTAGTGCATCGCACGCAATATATTAAAGAGCAAAGTTTAAGACCTCTAGGCACAAGCTTTTTACTGGGAACCTATCAATCAAAATACAGCTTTAAAGGAATGAAATTAACAGGAAATATTATTACAAAACATGGCTCTGAGGGGCTTCATTCCAATAATTTCGAAATCCATCTTAATGAAATTCTGGTTTGGGGGAAGAGGGAAACAGACTCCCTTATTCTTGGACCTGCGATTTGTTCAGGTCTTAGTACCGATGAATCCTACTAAAAACATTAGGTTATTTTGGTTTTAGCTTTATGATTTCACAGCTTGTCATTAGCGCACCCTGACTGATCATTTCCTGTGCGTATTTAATTTCTATTGTCATTACTGCTTCTTTCTCCAAATCTGGCAGTTATTAACCAGGACTGAGAAAATGATGCCCCTGCCAGATTGTACTTGAACTAAAAGTTTGTCGTGAGCTTTCCGTAGAATGAAATAGAGCTGGTACATACGGTTAAACACTATTGATGGCTAAATCTGAGCAGGAGACATGGAGCACAGTGCGAATGGATGCTCTCAACAAAACATTAACAAAAACTTAATCTCATGCAAGAAAAAGGAAATAGTTCAGAGACCAATGAATTAATCATCTTTCTATTGAAAGTCTGGCCTTGGGAGTCTCTGTGCGAATGAAAGGAATGACTATAGTCTCTAGGTGCAAATGCTGAAATTGTTCTTTATAAATATTGTTTTTGTTAGGATAAAGTAACAGTTTTGCTGGAGGGGAGTAATTTAAACGTTGGGCTTGGAGGTTAAACAATCTTTTAATAAGCAAGTTCTTTCTTTTCACTCCCTTGCTGTTTCTTTTTATAATTTGGTAGATGTGACCCTTGCATTTCCAAGCAGTGGAAAAGTCACAGCTCTCTATCTTTCTTAATAAGCTTTCTTTCCCCTTTCATATTAATATTATAAACCCAAAGGAAACAGGGTCATGACTCTTCCAAAATACCCAGTATACGAGGGAAAAAATCATCCACAGTTGAAAGAAAGAAAGAAAAAGAAAGTGACTGGACAGTGAGACCCAATATTTGATTTCAAAATTAATGGCTAGTAATTAAATATTAGTAACGTTAATGAGAAGAGACATTCAAAATAAATATGCAGTGTATAGAATAATCCCAGAACAACATTTTGAATGAAGTTTGATTGTATGATAACATAGACACAATAAATCAAATCTTGGACCTATTAGAAAAATAAAGTCTGAACGATTTGTTACCGCTTTTGAAGCCAAGAAAATTAAGAGCTTAATCTTTGGCTATATTTTGAAATATTAGGAAGGAAGTGGGGAGAGAGGGATGATTTAGAGGACAGGGTTCACGGGGTGTATTGGGAAAATGGCTAAGCCAAATATTTCCATCGGGGGCTTTGACTCCTGCAGTATTTATGAGAACCCAAAATTTCAAACCAACAAAAATAGGTGGAGATAGCCGTTTTAAACTATATATATAATGTTTATGAGGTGCTCTTTAATTATAAATGAAAATATATTGTCATAGAACTCATTCAGAATGAGCTAGACATCACATTAACAGGATGAGGGACGGAGACGTGGAGGGTGCAGAACGCAAGGAATTCTATCATCCTGTATTCCAGATCCACTTTTCAAAAACAAAGGCAAGACATAGGAAGACAGCTGTCGGTTTGAAAATGATGCTGCCATCCGCTGTACAACTGGATTGGTTTACAGTGATATGAAAATAGTTGTATTCCTACAACTAAGATTTTACTCCCACCATGTTCTCGCCACTGGAATCATTGTTTAACAGAACCACTTTATTTAATTTTATTTAAAGCTTTCTTTTTTCCCGTTTATCCAAAGAGACTCTTTCAATAAGTTTAAAACAGACCTGTTTCGCTGGGTAGCAAGATTATATTACTACCATATAAAAAGAATAAAATATATGACATTCTGTGCTTGTTACACAATGTAATTTGAGCCAGCAAATTAATCACCAGACAATAGTATTTACTGGTCAAAGTTATGAAGAGAAAACTCAGACTGAGCTAATAAGAACTGGGTTTTAGCTCTGTTTCAAAGCGCAGGTAATTGTTTTTCTTCTTCACCAATGTCCATTAGTTCAAATGGCTGGTCTATTTTAATATGACTGACTTGTGCATTTTAAATAAGTTATTTAAGACAGAATGTTCAAAAATAGTCCTAATAGTTTAGGACAAATATATTTGACACTCAAAGATACATTTTTACATTCCTTATTGCCCTTGATGCTCTAGGTTGAAAGCCATGCCTGCCTGCTAAAGGACCTTGTGAAGGGAACGCCCAATATTGAGAGGTGAGTAGTAATTACTTCATTATGATTATTTTTAAATCAAGCAAATCACATCTGCATATTTGAAGTGATTCACTAGGCAGAGAGCTGGGGGCATCATTTAAATCATGTGTGATATTTTCCTTGTGTGTGCTGGGCTAGAGCCTCAGGCGATGTATTGTCATGGCGCCATTTACTTCAGACCTGTGGCGATTTACACTAGATGGGGAGCTGGACCTAGATTTTATAAACTCTGTTCAACCACGGGTAAATATAATACTTCCCTGCAGGTTCTCCTGGCTCGTCAGCGATCACCACTAGTCCCTCTTAGTGCAAGGCTGAACTAATATTAAGTTGTAACCTTTTCCAGGCTGTTGCAAGGAAAACGAGACTGTTTTGAGATTAAATACTAATAATACTACAGAACCGATATTATTTATTATATTAGTATGTATTATTAATATTCATCTTTTGTATGTAAGTGCATCTCCATGGTAGCATTTTCGTTCTTGCAGAGGGAGTTTATTCAGTCGAAAATGGTCTTGTAGCCGTCTGCAGTAACATTACGGAAAGTGACAGAGCCCACAGTTCACCGACCCCCACCCCCACCCCCCACGGCATTAAAACAGCCCAACCCAGCCCCCAAACTCATCCCGTCCATAGAGGCTGCAGCCTGCGGCCATCCGAAACCCCAGCCAACCTTCCCACCTACACTGAAGCGCCCAGCCCGCTGCACTTAACATGGGCGCTGGCAGGGATGCTCATCATGCACATGCCCGCGCTCCCTGCCTGCTCCCTCCTTGTGAACGGAGATGGCAGGAAACAAAGGTTATTCACCAATATAATATTTGATTTGTATAAAACGTTGCAAATTTCGCAGAGGCTGCAACGTCTCCGCTGGCACAGGGGGCCAGAGGCGCTTTGCTCACGCGGTGGGTCGAACTGGCTGATCGCCTAGAAGAGATGGTTACAGGAGGGCCCGTAAGCTGCTGGTGCTGCCCACAGAGGAACCGAATGGAACCAAACCTACGCGTTGCCCCTTGCCTCCCACACAGGTCCCCTGTGGGGCCAGTGGCTGATTTGTGGCTGGGGGTGCAGGTTTTTAAATCTACTCCTGCCTTCCTGTTCCTGGGCTAAGCTCTGCTTACTCCCCGATTGCCGCCTGGCAATCAGCTGCTGGAGAGGAAACCTGCCACAACAGCTGGGGAAGAAACCGTGTCAGTCACAGCAAGGCCACATGGACCCTAGTGTTCACTGCAGAATGGACCACATGCCAGTGGGGGGCGCATCGACCCCTGGTTGGACAGCCCACCCTGGCTGCTGCAGGGATTACTCAGGAAACCAGCACTGGCTTGTTTCTGTACCAGGTGAAGAATACAGCGGCTTCTTAGCCTGCTTAGGTTTTCTTCCAGCATGAGAATCCTAATTTGTAATGACAGACCTGGCTCAATGCATGTTCCTCTCGTCAGCTCAGGGTTTAGATTTAAGGCAACTGCAACCTTCTTTTTGAAGGGCTGGTAAATCATGCCTCCCCTTCTCACAACTCCCCAGGGCCCATTTTCAAATGAGACCATGCTGTTTAAACGGGAGCCTCGCTTACAGTGTGATTTTGGTAAGAAAAGGGACTAACAGAAACAGTTCTTCCAGCAGTGGCTACCACATAACAAAATCTGCTCAGTTTAAATGAAAGGATAATCTTCTGGTTTTGTAATTACCCTGCGGTCTGGGAAATACAAACTGCATTTTCTGCTTTATTTATCCTCACTAACAGCCAATTCTGGGAACAGGATTTAGCCAGTAAGAGGCAATACAGTAGCAATACTAGTTCCACTCCCTCGACTACAGCAAAAGCTAATTTATTTTATTAAAATAAGCAGATTTGTCTCAAAGGAGACTTAAAGCCATACACTGGCTTTGATCCATGCACAAAACTCCTACTGATGGTAATTAAAGTTCCAGAGCAAATCAAAGTCAGGGCAAGGCCCAAGGGAACAGGTAAGCATGTGAAGATCAGAGCCAGTCAAAACCCGGAATTTCCATTTGTTTTGTTCCATTTGTTGTTTTGTGATATTATTTTTTACTTTATTTCAGGATGTAGTAGTATAACAATATATTTCATATCAAGTCGTGTCATAATATAATAGTTGAAAAATTGTATTGTATTTTTATTTAAAAAACCATTAAGGGGAACTGCTACTTACTACAGATTAAAACATTTTATCTTTTTTTGTTTTGTTCAATGTGCCTATATGTTTTGTAATGAAATAGTTTGACACTGACACTTCCAACAAGAAAACCAGGTAGGCGCTCAGTGTATTAATTGGCAAAGCATCTGTTTTCAATATCCTAGAAAAATATCAGTCTAACACAGGGATAGTGAAAACACCTGCTCCTCTAATTAGTAGATGGTTGCCATGTCATCAAATAATGAAAAATACAGAAGTGGGAAAAATATATTTAAAAATTAAAATTTTGCATTGAAATGAAATTTCAATATTTTTTCAGAATTTTTTTACACGAACTTTTTTAATGTAATATTTTTAATAGAAACTTTCTGCTAACAATATGATTTTGCAAAAACATTGGTCTGTAAAATGGCTTTTCTAACAGAAAATTGCTGATTTTTTTCTGACCAGCTTTAGTGAGGCTATTTAGTCTTTTTTAACTCCATAACCATATGTCTCTCTCTTAAAAAAGAGAGCTTCACATTTAGCTATTTTCCAACCATATCTTAATTGAAGGGAGTGCTATCAGCAACAGGGATTTTTCTACCCTCAATCCTAAAAACATAGATCCAGTCATCTTGAAATAAGTAGTGAATTTATTAACTTTAGAAAACCACACAACAGTTTAGGTATTATAAGGTGATTCACAAAAAAGGGTAGGCAAATTCATTATTCATTTTTCCCAATTTGTTATCATCATATGTAAGATAACTGCCAAAAAAGCAGGCAAAACCCAAAACTTAACATTTTGTTTGTTTTTAATTTTTACAGAATTGCAAATTTCAAAAAGCATCTAAGATGTTTATGAGGAAAGTTTATTCCCTCAAAAGTTGTATTCTGTGTTGTAGAAGCAGAATATTAAAGTTTCTTGAAAGATCTAGAGAGTGGTAGAGAGCACACTGTATTTTCATTTTGTATCGTCCATACACACTGTTCTTCTGTAATGACAAGTCACTTTGGCCAAAATTTTAAAAGCTGTTCACTAATTCACTAATTCATGGGTGTCTTTCTAAATGATATGCTCTAGCTCAATCACAAGTTGCTTGGCGAGCTGCAGGAATCCCTGGGTGAAATTCTATGGCCTGTGTTGTGCAAGAGGTCAGACTAGATAATCATAATGGTTCTTTCTGGCCTTAAAAATCGATGACATCTGTAACGAGTGCCTCCATTTATAGGTGCTGGCTGAGTGCCCACAATTCAAGTTGTCTTTAATGAGAGCTGCAGGTGAGCAGTACCTCTGAAAAAAATCAAATCCTAGCCAGGTCATATTGGATGCCCAAATGCAAAAAACACTCAAACCCTTAAAACTGTCACTTTTTTTGAGGAAGGGAGGGCAGGGTGAGTACAAGGGTGAAAAAGACTTCCTCCAAATAACATCCTGCTACCGAGGTCAGGGCATGACTTGCTAACATGTTGAGCTGAGTCAGTAATCCAGCTGTTGTCAATTAGGCCCACTCCCCAACAGTATTGATTTTTTTCTTTGGGATGCTCTTTATACAAGAAGCAACTTTCTTCTTTTATAGTTTTGTCTTCCTTGACCTGAGTATCATGGTGAAAGACAGTTAAAAATAGAAGTGTCATACTCCAGTAAATGTTGGCTTCAGTGACCCAAAACTAATAGCATTTACAAATGTGTGATTTCAGACATATACATATACCTTCAGATGTTCATATCATCCTCACATATTACCCATTGATTTTAACAGGAGCACTAGCAGGTTCATAATGGGAACACCACTCTGCATTAATGCCTTACTTCTGGGTCTATTCTCCCCTCAATGTAGGCATTTAACTCCATTCTTAAATGATATAGAAATAAGCTAAGTTGGTTGTTCAGAAACATGTAATTTCTTTTGATGAAAGGCAAATGGCAAGAGATAAAACAAACCACATACATCTGTTCAATCTGTGGTCAGATACTGAACTCCTTACTTAGTCAGAACTTCCATTTGATTTCAGTGAGAATTTTGCTTGAGTAAGGGGGCAAGATGTGGTCTTAATGTGATTTAATGGCTAGAGCAGGAGACTGAATCAGAAACCTGTTTTATTCCAGTGGCCATTACTACCTGTGCCTCAGTTTCCCCAACCTTGATTTTTTTTTTTTAGATTCTTGGATGAAAGGTGCTTTAATTTATTTATTCAGACTAATAAGAGGCACCTAACTAGAAGCTCTAGGTGCTTGTACAGATAAAGTACCCAAACTAAAATTAGTATATAATGATGATTACCATACTAATCCTAACAATATAAATTAACCAATAGGATGGATCAGAAATCTAATAGTGCCGCCCTTTCCAGCTACTCCATTCCTCTCACCAAAAGTACCCCCCAAATAGTTAGGCCTTGGCATACGTCCTGAGCATCAACAACTTAGGGCTCTGTCAAAACCCAAGAGGAAGCAATTATTAGAGTTGAAGACCTCTCAGCAAAACCCTACTAGCTCCCTTCCCTTTTGAAAGACAGGGCTGTTAGCATGAGCACCTCTACTGATGATAACTGCACAAGTATCATACATGGAGACAGCAGACTTTCGAGCAGCCAGATTCCAGACCATTTAGGACTTTATCAGACAAAAGCAACTCTCTAAATTGCATCGTACAGAGCACTGGTGTTATTACATGCTCTTGATGTGAAGCTCTGCTTTCTCATAAACAGCCACATTCTTACAGGTTCGAATGGTCTTAAAATTTGGGCTGAGTTTAAAAAAATTAATCATAATTAATTGCACAGTTAAACAATAGTAGGATACCATTTAAATATTTTTGGATGTTTTCTACACTTTCAAATATATTGATTTCAATTATAACACAGAATACAAAGTGTACAGTGCTCACTTTATATTTATTTTTATTACAAATATTTGTGCTGTAAACACAAAAGAAATAGTATTTTTCAATTCACCTCATACAAGTACTGTAAGGCATTTTTATCATTAAAGTTGAACTTACAAATGTAGAATTATATACAAAAAAATCTGCATTCAAAAATGAAACAATATAACACTTTAGAGCCTACTAATCCATTCAGTCCGACTTCTTGTTCAGCCAGTCACTCAGACAAACAAGTTTGTTTATATTTTCAGGAAATAATGCTGCCTGCTTCTTGTTTACTATGTCACTGGAAAGTGAGAACAGACATTTGCATGGCACTGTTGTAGCTGGCATTGCAAGATATTTACATGCCAGATGCACTAAAGATTCATATGTCCCTTCATCTGCAACCACCATTCCAGAGGACATGCTTCCATGCTGATGACGGGTTCTGCTTGATAACAATCCAAAAGAGTGCAGACCGACGCCTGTTCTCACTTTCAGGTGACATATAAATAAGAAGTGAGCAGCATTATCTCCCGTAAATATAAACAAACTTGTCTGTCTTAGCGACTGGCTGAATAAGAAGTAGGACTGAGTGGACTTGTAGGCTCTAAAGTTTTACATTGTTTAGTTTTTTAGTGCAGTTATGTAAAAAAAAAAGAACTACATTTGTAAGTCGCACTTTCTCGATAAAGAGATTGCATTACAGTACTTCTATGAGGTGAACTGAAAAAAACTATTTCTTTTGTTTGTCATTTTCAGTGCAAATATTTGTATAAAATAATAATATAAAGTGAGCACTATACACTTTGTATTCTGTGTTGTAATTGAAATCAATATATTTGAAAATGTAGATCAACATCCAAAAATATTTAATACATTTCTATTGGTATTCTATTGTTTAACAGTGTGATTAAAACTGCTATTAATCATGATTAATTTTTTAAAATCACAATTAATTTTTTTGAGTTAATCGTGTGATTTAACTGCGATTAATCAACAGCCTTACTTAAAATGTATTAATGTAGTGCATACTGTAGCTGTCTAATCTTGAGATGACAAAGGCACTAATACCTGAAGAGAGGTCAGCATCCAAAAGAGAAGGTAATGCACTCCTTTGTGAGCATGGGTGAAAAAAATCAGTCTTGGCCTCAGCTGTAACTTGGGTGTCCTAGAGATGCTAATATTTAACAGAACCCTTATACTGCAAACCTGAGTAACAAACTTGCTCAATCAGAGGGCTGATATAATCTCTGCCATTTCTTCTGATTGCTTCCCTAGTGAGTAAATAACTCAACTACACGAGTCAGGTCAGACCAAATGAAATGTAGACCTAAATGTCAATGGCATATCAAAGTCACAATAGCCCATAGCTCTTCACTCACACTCTCAGGGTAAGTCTACACTGCAATCGGACAACCATAGCTGGCCTGTGTCAGCCGATTTGGGCTCCTGGGGCTCGAGCTAAGAGTCTGTTTCATGGCAATGTAAACTTTTGGGCTTGGGCTGGAGCCCAAGCTCTAGGATGCATCTCCAGCTTGAGCCCAAATGTCTCACCACCATTAAATAGCCCCTTAACCCCTGCCCCATGAGCCTGAGTCAGCTGACACAGAACCATGGGTTTTTAATTGCAGTGTAGACATACCCTTAGTGGCCTCACATTGAGCAAGAGGGGTGATAAGAGGAAATCCTGCAGTACTTCACACGAGAGGGAGCCCTAAGGCAAGATGAGCAATTGCCCAGCTCTGACTCTTTTTTTTTCCTTAGAAGAGGGAGCCCCTCAGAGCAGTCTTAACTAGGTTGTTTAGGACCACAATCATTTACACAAAATTTTAGGATCAGTTCTCAGAGACTGCTGATAGATCTAAGAAAAATCAGCATGGACACTTGGTCTTCATTTATTGCCAGGAGGTCAATCGATGCAACTACTGCAGTTTCTGTACCATGCCCAGGCTTGAAAGCAGATTGACTGGAATCGCCATAATTGAGTTGCCTCACCACAAACATCTTAGCAAATATTTCCCAAAAATATAAGTTCAAAACAGACTGATAATTGTCAAGATTATCCATGTAAATTTGTATTAAAAACCCCCATTAATTTCAGATTTTAATGGAAGCAAAATCTGTATAATTGGTAGTTATAGCATTCCTCTCATATAAATGAAACTATCACCAAACTGAAACTATCACTTTATTTCAGAAGATGTTACCATAAAATAAGCATAAATTAATGCATCCACACATATTATGCAAAATAGTGGTCACACTGTTCTATGTGAGCAAAAAAGGAAAATCTTCTTGTACAAAATATTCTTTAGTGTTTTTTGAATTAAAATGTTGGGCTCTTGCTTGGATCATTTCATCACTGGCTCTGATATACTCTAATTATGATGTTGCAATAAATTCTGTTGAGAATTAAGTGAACAGAAAGATGTAGTTGTCTCTGCAGTCTCTGGTTACAGGGGTATCTAACTGAGGAGATGAGGTTCCAATAGATCTTTTATTGGCAGTGAACTTTGAGAGTCTTTCAAGGTCAGGTGACTGTTACCAAAATAAAAAACACACTGTTAAGCACAGTCACATTTTTTCTAAGCCAAATGTGTTGGTCACAATCACGTTTAACATTTACCATTCATTGTCCCTGAATGTATGCCATGCACATACACCCACACACAGACACACAGCATGTGCTGATGTGCACTTATATATCAATCCCCTACAAAATATATCTTTAACTCTGAGTTAAGCTTGCTAAACCAGTGGTCTCCAAAGTGGGGTGCACGCACCCCAGGGGGTGAGCAAGAGGATCCTTCGGGGTGCGTGGCAGGAGGAGCACCGCCGGAACAGTGCCACTTTCCCCGCCCCCCCTCCCTCGGCAGTTCGGCTGAGAGTCCGAGTGGCTTTTTTGGGGGGGCGGGGTGCGTGATCAAAAAAGTTTCGAGACCACTGTGCTAAACTGCAGAACTCACCAAGGCAAAACAAAAAAGCAAGGAAATAAACATCATTCAAAACCTTTTCTGAAACTCATTTGATCAGTTCCCCTTCTGAATCACAGACTACCTCCCTTCTAATACTGATAGCTCACATATATGTACCATCATCTTGAACAACCAATAAGCAACCCTGAACTCTGACTACATTTATTGGTTATTTTATCATGTGTTACAGGATTGGTGTAGCTTTCATAATTGTATTATACAAAGTTCTGTGCATAGTTTTGTATCCCTGTATCTAAGTGAGATTATACTATCAGATTAAAAATAGCTGCAAGATCTGTTTTTTAGTAATGTTTAGGAAAACTCATGTCAATGAATTTTGTTAGTGATTGATCTAAATTTGGTACTAAGTTTTATGTACAGATTGCAGAACTGAATTTTGTACATGTACATGCATGCTGGTGTATTGTAGGGATGGTCAAAGCAGCATTATGGAGAGTTCAAGTGTTGATGCCTCAGTGAAGACAAGTAACTTGCCTAGTGCTGTTCCCTGGTCGCCCTTCAAGAATCAATGCCTTGGCACAGAGCTGCTCAGCTACCCATGGCACTGGTACCTCAACTCCTGGGTGAACCAGGGCACCAGCACTGAAGAGCTGTCTCAGTGCAGACACTTATCTCCCTTGCTAATGCAGCCTGCTGCATCAGAAAGTTGAAGCAGCAATGTCACCAAAGATCAGAGCTTGAAGGACAACACATGGTGTGCTCAGAAGCTGACAGTATTTTAAACTTACTTTTATAAAAAACATTTTAATGCATCTGAACTCAGAGCGCTTTACAGCTATACAATTCTTACTCATTGTTAAAATAAATTTATATTACATTCTAGAAACAAGCCCTGGGGTTCATTGAAATATGCACTCAGCTGGATCAAATTCCCCCCCCACACACACACACTTGCAAAATATTTGGTAATGGACATGTCCAATCACATACACTAGAAACATTTTAGAGAAAAGCTGTTACTTATCATACAGTAACTATGGTTCTTCAAGATGTTTTGTCCATGTGGATCCTATTTTAGATATCCATGCACAAGATCAGAATCTCTGAATAGCAGTGTCTGTTGAGACACACCTGCATCCTCCACGTCCTCACCTCCCCACAACCAATGGGATAAACGGTAGAGCACCCGCAGCGAGAGCTAAGTTCCCTCACTAATTCAGAATCTCAGTTTAAGGAAAACTCAAAAAAAGCAGGGATGGAAGGCAGTGCGTGGGATCCACAGTGATAAAACATTTAGCAGAAGGACTGTTATTGTCAGGCAAGTATCATTTTTTTGAGTATTTGTACATGTGGCTCCCACTCATAGCCCTGGTCTACACTATGAGTTTAGGTCGAATTTAGCAGCATTAGATCGATTTAACCCTGCACCCATCCACACGACAAAGCCATTATAGTCAACTTAAAGGGCTCTTAAAATTGATTTCTGTACTCCTCCCCAATGAGGAGATTAGGGCTGGACGCAATTGGACGTTATTGGCCTCCGGGAGCTATCCCAGAGTGCTCCATTGTGACTGCTCTGGACAGCACTTTCAATTCAGACGCACTAGCCAGATACACAGCAAAAGCCTCGGGAACTTTTGAATTTCATTTCCTGTTTGGCCAGCGTGGCAAGCTGATCAGCACAGGTGCCCATGCAGTCCCAGAATCGCAAAAGAGCTCCAGCATGGACAGAACAGAAGGTACTGGATCTGATCACTGTTTGAGGAGATTAATCCGTGCTATCAGAACTCTGTTCCAAAAGATGAAATGCCAAAATATTTGGAAAAAATCTCCAAGGGCATGATGGACAGAGGCTACAACAGGGACCCACAGCAGTGCCGCATGAAAATTAAGGAGCTTAGGCAAGCCTACCAAAAAACCAAAGAGGCAAATGGCTGCTTCGGGTCAGAGCCCCAGGCATGCTGCTTCTATGATAAGCTGCATGCAATTCTAGGGGAGGGGACCCTACCACTGCCCCACACCTAGCCCCACACTCTCCCACACACACTGCTCCAAGCTTTTCCCCACCCACACCCAGCCTCTTGATCTCTCCGCCCCACATCCAGCCCCAAGTTCTTATCCAGGGAGGCAATCAAGCTGAAAAGCACCATCCCCACCAGGGGCTAGGCGGTTCTGGGAGCATCAAACCCCATCATCCTTCCACATCTCTGCTTCCCCAGGAACCACCAAAAGCCCAGATCCAAACCTCACATCTTCCTGGGGACTGAGGATTCCTGGTGCCCCCCTACTGTGCTTCTCCATGGGGTCTGCAAGTGCCCAGTGTCCTGGGTGCCAGAAGGACTTCAAAGGTTGGGGGGAAACCAGGCATATGGAATTGCAACACCATTCAAATTTGGAGGGGCAGCTGGACCAAATTTCCAGCTCTGGTGAGGGGTCAAGGGGGGCCTGCACCCCCCCCCCAATTGTGCCCCTGCCTTTGAAGAAGCTAGAGAGGGGGCTTCTAGTCTGGTGCTGGCTCAAGAGGCTTGGGTCTGTAAGCAAAGAAACAATTTCCTTTTGGTTTCGGTTACTCCTGCATTTGGAGAAACAGGGTTTTATATATTCCTTGCTCTAATGGGGTCAACATCCACCTCTCATGAGCATCCCCTTTTCTCTGGCCGATATACCTGCAATCACAGTCTTTTCAGGATGGCACCTGCCTGTCATGGGCAGTCCACTTTGGTTGATTGGGTGTGAGCCTGCTTTTGGTTTTAGTTCTTATATTGGTGTGGTACCCGCCTCTTGCAAGCACCGCCTCGGCTGATGGTTCTCTTAGCAGGTCTTCAGCAACTCAGCCCTCTGGCGGAGTTGCATGCACTGTCCTCAGTTCTGGGGTATACAGTCCAAGTTCTTATCTCGGCTCTGGTATAGGACCATACCTCTTAGACTTCTACCCAGAGGCACTGCCTTCTTCAACCATCCCGTCAGGGCCCATCTCAATACCCTCAGTTGGTGTCCTTGTCAGCAGTCCTCTCTGAGCTCAGTCAGCAACCAGACGAGCAGGTCCCATCTCAGTACCCTCCTCAGGTCTGGCCAGGTTCTGTGCTGAGTTCCCTGGGCTCAGCCAGCCTGTACTGACCTTTTCGTGGTCCTGCTGCTATTCTATCCGGCCAGCCAGGCACCTGGTCTTTGGCAGTCTTCCCTGAGCTCGGTTCTGTCTGGTGAGCTCTCCGCAGTGAGCTGTCCATGGTCCTGCTGGTGTTCATCTAAGCACCCAGTTTTCCCTCATCGAGCTCCACACAGCAACTGAATTTCTCTGCTCTGCTGCTTGCCTTATATAGGGTCCTTCTGGCCCCTGATTGGCTACTCCATCAGCCCCTCTGCTGGGCCGCTCCTCTGCAGCCATTCTAGGCTGTCTGGAGGACTTCTCTCTTCTCTGTTCTGGGGCAGGGTGTTATAGGGCAACAAGGCCTCCAGCAGGGAGCATCTGGACCTAGTCTACCCTGCCACAGTTGCAAATAAACAAGACTGCATCCAAGAAAATACCAGACTCCATCGTCAATTTCTACTCCCAAGGGGAACATCCACAGGGACCCAAACTTTGACTAGCTGCTCAGGTCAAAAGGGGCAATGGTATACAGCCAAGAAGTGTCTGTGCTTTGTTGCATATATTCTTCCTGAAAGGGCTCAATGTCTAAAATAAAAGTCTTTTCTTGATTTCACATGTAAAGTCTAGAATCTCAAACTTTTTTGTAAAGTAAAGATGAACAGGTCACTGTTCATAGTCATGAACAATTCAGTTCCCTCAATAAACACTTAAGTACAGTATTAGTTTTTATGGTCCATTTACTAGTTTAGCTGAGGGTGGTTGGTAAGAGCAATACAGAGAATTAGGCATCCTATCAGCATCACATTTTACCCTCCTGTGAGTGTGCTGGATTCTGGGGACCCTGCTGCTCTGAGGAGGTCAGAATCTCCCTCTGTGTGTGTGTGCTTGAAACTGGGTCCCCTGCCCTGCTAGAGGAGTCTGAGTCCCTCTCCCTTCCCCCCATATGAGTTGGGGGGCCATCTGAGCCCTCTACTTTTTCTGAAGGGGGCTTGGATCTGGGGAATCTGAGCCCTTCTGCCTGCTCTCCCATTTGAAAACCAGGAAATACAAAGTTAAGGTACATGTCACCCCATGTGGTGTGGGGGAAATGAAGTTGGGGGAGGGGAATTGAGTGGACCAGGGGCATGGCTATGGAGGCCTGGCCAAAGCATGGATGAGGGGACCTGATGGGGGGGCCTAGTGGAGGCACTGGACCTGGTTGGGCATACTGCTTGTGCTACGTAACCAAGGGAATGCGCAACCTGCAGTAAGTAGCTGCCTGTGGTATATTATGCAGCAGCAGAGGCCACCAGATAGCCAGGAACAACTTTTTACATGCTAATGGCTTTTAAAGTGCTACTGACTTAATGAGATGGGAAAGGAAGGGATTAGTTGGAAATGTTGGTGGGGGAATATATATTGCAGGGGATGGTGGGGGAGAGGAGGAGAGACATACACCAGTCTTCTCTCAATTGATTAAAGTTACTGTAACCAACATGGAATAAAACTGCCAAGATTTTGGACCACAGACCTGCCCTGTCAGCAATTCACCCTCCAAACATTTCAAAGCATGACCACTATCACCATTCCAATCTGACAAAGTATGCAGGAGAGGGGAAGACCACTTAAGAATCACATAACATCTTTTACCTTTAGCTAGCCATAGTAGCACCTCAACTGCAAACCTAAGTGATAACTACAACTGCTTAAATGAACTCTACTCCTACCAAAAATATTTCTCATTCTGTTAAAAAAAAACAACAAAAAACAAAACAAAACAAACTAGGAAACCTACAGACAAAACCTCCTTATTTAATGAAGAATTAAGGTTACCTGGTGATATCTTGTGCCCTTCCAGAACATCAAATTCAGCAAAACTCAAATCTCTGAAAACCAGGAGATAAAGAGGTAAGGTACATGCCAATGCAACTTTAGCTCTATCCTCTGAGTGATGCCCCAATACAGCAATAACACACATACTCGTCCTCTGCCTTTGCAGATAGTGCAGAACATTCAAGGAATAGCAAATGGGACAGTGTCTTAGCACCTTCTCTTTCCTAAGGCAAAACTTGTGCTTAGGTGAACAGTACAGAACAGGAGCCCTGCACTCAAACACTCAGCCTACAGAAAACCACCACACTTGATAAATTTCACAATCCTTTTACCAACCCCTTCACCTTTCACTCAGGATTCCACTTAACAGTTTACTTTCACTTAGCCATCATTAAACCTACAGATCACTCTTACAGCCCACCCAGCTGCTGACAATCCCTCTGCCCTGTGGACTGCTACTGACACATCCTAAGAACTCCTGACTGAAATGAGGCATATTGTATCTGTCACAGTACACATGCATCTCTCTCCTCCGGGGGTGGCAGGAAGACATGGGATTGAGAGAAGGGCTCAGACCCACCCCTCCTGAGAGGGGCAGGACTGCTCATATTTCCTTATATCACAATCACAGCTTTGCCAAGCTGCTCCAACTATTTCTTCCACCATTCAATACAACTGCACCTAACACAATGAATCCAGCTGGAGTGCATGTAGATAATTCCCAGTGGCTACCGCCAGCTCCAGGGGGCCTGAGTTAAGGTAGCTTTGCTGTGTACCTCAACGGTGTATTTCCTGGTTTTCAGAGGTTTGAGTCTTGCTGAACTCAACGTTCTGGAAAGGTATGAGATACCACCAGACATTGTAAATTTACATTAACCAAGTTTTCTTTCAGTTAATTCTATTCGTTAACATTAAATGAAAGTGTGACTGCAAAGATCATGCTTTGGATGCATAATTAATATAACCTCATTATCAATTAAAATGTTCTAGGATATGCATTGTGTGTATTGTACTATATGAGCCATCTGGAGATAATAAACTGAAAACATGTTTAAACATGTTATATAATTGTATGTGATCATACATATGTTTAGTTTATTTCATACTGGGGATTACAAAGAACCACAATACACAGAACAGACAATACAATTCAAAGGCATTTGCAGGTATGCAATTGAGTCTGACAAGGAGCATGTGACTAATAGCTGAGGGGATGTGGAAGTAAAACTGATCACCCCAAATACTTCCAACTCTTGGACTAGTCATCCAGGAAATGGCTGGTTGCTAGGAGAGCTGATTTTGCTTAGGTGCAAGGGCAGACACTAGGGTTTTCACCACTCATTTCCTGATACATCACTTAAAGATATTGCCATTATTCCTAGTTATATAAACACATATTACATAGGCAAAACAGGGCTTTCTGCACACCTTCTGAATAGCAAACCTATAAAATATTGATTCTACTAGCAAGAAAATGTGGGCTGAAACTGATATTTACAGTTTAATTTTACAACATCAGAATTTCAACAACTTCTCTACTCAGGGAAAATTAATAGTGCTGTATCCCATTGGGAGGTAATAGGAATCTTTAAAATACTTAAATGATTTATTTTCTTTTAATTACATCCCCCAATACACACATTTCTTTAGGCATACTTAAAACTAACATTTTAACCAATGCAAAATTGCTATTATTTTTACATTAACAAAAAAGATAGATTATTCATTTAATGTTCATTGCTCTTTCAGTGACATATTTAAGTAATCAAGCAATAATTAGCTTTTTCATTGTTCAAGCTATGCACAATCCTCAGTGGATCTTATATGTAGTTTTAAAAAGATATTTAATATGTATTTTTAAGATATGAAGGGTCAAACATGACCTAGAATGTATGAAAAGAGAGGCAACATCTGTCAGAATAATTTACAGTGACAAACACATAAAATAGCATTAATGTTCATTGATTGAGTTTGATCTGATACTGAATTTCAATTAAACAATAAATATATTTGTTCAGTATGCTCACTTTCTGCATGGGGATGACTTGCCCGTGACCCAAGCCCATGGGTCTAATAATGGAATACATGTGGACTTCTGATTATATCATTCCTCAGCATAGTTCTGAGAAGGTAAATTCTTCTGGTTTATCTTTTTCTTGTTTATATTCTTTTATTAAAATATTTTATTTTAAAATGTGGACAAATCCTCATCTTATTCACATGACTCATTGGCTTCAGTTGAAGGTGAGTAAGGTGATCAGGATTTGCCTCAAGTCAGTGATTAAGTATTAAATTCAATCTGCCTATGCATAGCACCCAAAATGGAACGGTCTATGTATTTGCAAGGTTAGTAGCAATCTTGGCACAAAACTATTGTTTCGATGAGATACTGCAATTTTCTTAAAAGAGCGAGAGGGCAGATACATGAGTGAGGTGTTGCAATAGGAGAATCTGTGGTTGCTTACTTGGAAATTTTCCCTTCTTCAAAGGGACAGGCACACAGATCCTCAGTGTGGGGTTGTCATCTGTCTGTAGCTGTAGGGGGCAGAATCAAAGCTGATTGGATGGCTGATGAGGGACGAGCTCCCAAATTCCGGAAACCCTCTCAGTTTTGAGATGCTTCCAAAACTAGCCCTTCTGGGCTGTGAGACAAAAAATGAATCTCTTGTCCTGCATCAGGACCTTGCAAAATAATACTCAACATCAGAAGATGATGAACAAGAAACATTTTACTGCTGAGAATTTTAAGCATAAGTTAAACAGATCTCACTTTTTCAGAGAGGGGTACGTCTGTGGACCTATGCCTTTGAAGAAAGGAACATTTTCAGGTAAGCAACCACAAATTCTGCCATTCTCTTTCAGGCGTAGGTCCACAGGATTCTCAGTGTGGGATTTTCTCAGCAGTGACAAAATTCTAAGGGAGGGCATAGGTGCTGGAGCACCCATGGGGAAAAAATGGTGGGTGCGTGGCACATACCGGGATCCTCCACATCAGCTCTCACCCCCCCCAGTGCCTCCTGCTCACCGGCGGGCCCCACAGATCAGCGCCTCCTCCTCCCTCCCCACACCTCCCACCTACCACAAACAGCTGTTTTGTGGCATTCAGGGAGGCTGGCAGAGGGAGGAGCGGGGATGTGGCACGCTCAGAGGAGGAGGCGGAACTGGTCTGGAAGAAATGGGGAGGGAATGGAGCAGGGGTGGGAAGAGGTGGGGCGGGGGTGGGGTGGGAAGAGACAGGGTGGGCCTTGAGAGTAGAGGTGGAGTTGGGGGCAGGGACTGGGGCAGAGCTGGGGGTCGAGCATCCTCTGGTAGTTTGAAAAGTTGGTGCCTGTGAGGGAGGGTACAAAATAATGTCACAGAGAAAAAGGATTCCCTTACTCTAAGGCAGGGGTCGGCAACCTTTCAGCAGTGGTGTGCTGAGTCTTCATGTATACACTCTAATTTAAGGTTTTGCGTGCCGGTAATACATTTTAACGTTTTTTAGAAGGTCTCTCTATAAGTCTATAATACATAACCAAACTACTGTTATATGTAAAGTAAACAAGGTTTTCAAAATGTTTCAGAAGCTTTATTTAAAATTAAATTAAAATGCAGATCTTATTAGTTTAGTGTGATCCTTGCCCTTGCTTTTCCTTGCTGAGTTTTCCAGTGTCTGGTGGCAGGTATTTAGATACTTTAAGCTGCACACAGGCTTCTGAGTTATAAGTTGATAACCGGCTGGCAGGAGGTCAGCGGCTGGAACCCCAGATTGGCAGCTGAGGTGAGTGAAGCTGGTGGCTGGTAGGGTTAAGCAGGTCCGGAAGCCTGGACCCTGTCTGGCAGGGGGCCTGCGTTGGAAGCAAGGTGAGTGGGGCTGTGGCGGGGACCCTGACTGGTAAGGGGCCATCAGCCGGAACCCCAGAGCGGCAGCAGGCTGAGCGGGTCAGCCCACCCAGCTCTGGGGTTTCAGGGGTGGGCTGAGTGTCTCCGCCAGCCCCACTCTGAGGTTTCAGCCGCCAGCTCCTGCCAGCCGGGGTCTCATCCCACTGCCAGCCTGGGGTTCCTTTCCCCAGGCCAGCAGCGGATGCTGAGTGGGACCGGCGGCGGGATCCTGGCTGGCAAGGGGCCAGCAGTGGGAACCCCAGAGCGGCGGTGGGCTGAGCAGCTAAGCCTGCCCTGCGTGCCATCAAAAATTGGCTCGCATGCCACCTTTGGCACGCGTGCCGTAGGTTGCCGACCCCTGTTCTAAGGAATCACTACAGCATGCAGGACCTGTCTACCAAAAGCTGCACTGGCTGAAGGCTGAGTATCTATCTTGTAAAACTTGGTAAGTGTATCTATGCCCAAGTTGCAGCTTTACAGATTTCATTGCTTTCTCAGTCCATGAGACCGCCATCACTCATACTGAGTGAAATCTGGTGCCCCACTAGAATAAAGATGGGACCCATTCTTCAAACCGCTTGATCTCTGTGAAAGATGCAGCAGGATGGATCAACTGACAGAGTTCCCAGTTCTGACACTCTTCTTGCCAAAGTGATAGTGATCAAAAAGGTCATTTTTGATAGTCAAATACTGTATGTCCCTTTGGTGGAAAATGGAAGATTTTCTGGATATATTCAAAATTGCAGACAGTGCAAAACCACATACTTTTAAGGTATTAGTCTGCAACCTGATAACAAAACCATCTTGTAAAAACTCTAGAATACAAAACACTTTGGCTACATAATGCTAAATATTTCTCTGTCTACGCCAAACTTAGAATTTAGACCAGATCCTTGAGTAAGCTTTGTTGTTGATTTTCTCCTATATGCTAATAGCATTTCAATGAGCCCAGCAGAATAATCCTTTCATTCTAGAAACTTTCTTTCAAATACCAGGTTTCTAGATTTAACTTGATTAAATCTTTGTGAAGAACTGGACCACTGGATAATAAATCTGGCCCTGGATTGAAGAACAATGATGGCTCCACTGACATGTTCACAAGCAGTGGTGTAGTCTTAAACTGCAGCATCTCCCTGCCAGTCTCACCTTCTAACCCTGCCCCCTGCTGCTTTCTAACCCTACCCCTACACTGCAGAGGGAAGGGCACAGTGGTATAGTGGAGCTGGATTGTCCTTCCGGTGCATTCTGGCTCTACTACACGACTGTAGAAGGGTTGGGAAACTAAGGCCTCCAGGGACAATAGGAGGTCACAAAGATAATTTCTGCTTCTTCCTTTCTGATTTTCTCTATTACCTGATGATGATGGTGTGATGCTCTGTAGTTTGGCGCAGGGGCAGGAGAGTTGTTGTCAGTGATTAAGAAAACTGTCCCAGTTGTTAGCTGGCAGAGTTTTGCAGATGAACAAGGGACAGAATCCTTCCTAGGGAGCACAGAGAAATGTGTCTTAGGAGGGAGCCCAGAGGAGGAAACTGGGGAAGGAATAGTGGGGGTACAGGAATGTCTCCTCACTAGTCACTTGGGAGAGGATGCCCAGGACAGAATGGCTGAGTCAGCATTGGTGCATCCAGGGACTCAGCCTGTGACCCAGGTTTTGAGAAGGAACTGTGTAACTGACCTCCTGGAGGGGAGCAGTCACACAGCTGACTTCTCAGGGACAGAGAAAGGGATGGTGGAGGGTACCCCAATCCAGCTCCCAGTTTGTCAGAATGACATTTCTGATAAATTTTTGGAACGTAACTGTGTCTCTTTAAATCAAGATGCAGCTCCAATGCCTGTGATAACAGAGGAGTTGGGACCAGGAAATTGGCAGGTGGTAGTTTGCCAGAATACAGATGACCCAACTGACAGACAGGGGGGTGTTTTCCCCCAGGCTGGTGAGAGACTGGGAGTAATTATGGAAAAGCTGCTGGCAAAAGGTGCATCTGATCAAAGGATAAATACACCTAGCCCAGAGAGCACAAATCACAGCCCTCTAGGGGGCAGGGAAGGACTCAGTGTTGGGAGAGGGAAACACAGGGTAATCCCAAAAGGGAAGCTGGATTTTCTGCCTATGTACAGCCCTGGGGTTGGGAGACTGCTCCCCAAAGGGGCCAGCCAATGTGCAGGATCCCCCTGGATCCTTATCTTGCCAGACCCTGAGATACCAAAATTCCAGAAACATGATTACATTTAAGAGCCCATGCAGAGGGGAACACTGGAGGGAAAGAAAAGCCAGTGACTGGTTACAGGAGAGAGTCAAAGGACACCATGGGTAACGAACAAACTAAGTAACTAACTTTGGGTAACTAACTAACTTTGGGTAACGAACAAACTAACAAACTAACTTTCATTTGACCAAATCTGACTTCTTGTGCTTTGACTTATAATCACTTAAAATCTATCTTTTGTCATTAATAAATGTGTTTGGTTTGAAGCATGTCAGAGACTCCCCTTGGGACAACAAGCCTGGTATATGTCAATTTCTTTGTTAAACTGACCAACTCACATAAGCTTGCAGCGTCCAGCGGGCATAACTGGACCCTGCAAGATGGAGGTTCCTAGGGTTGTGTCTGGGACTGGAGTTATTGGCTAGTGTAATTCGGTTGCACAATCCAAGCAGCGGGTGGCCAAAAGTGCTCACTCACGTAGCTGAGAGCAGCTTACATGCTAGAGTCTGTGAGTGAACAGCCCAGGAGTGGGGGTTCTCACAGCAGAGCAGAGCAAGGCTGGCTCCCAGAGTTGAGGATTGGAGTGACCTAGCAGATCACCGGTCCAGATAACACCAGGGGAACGTCACAGATGGGTACTGGAGGAAAGCATAAAGTAAGTCCATTTGGCCACTTAAGTGACAGAGCATCTATGCCTAAGGCTCCTGGCTTCCTTTGGTTTGCAAAGTATTGGTGACCCTTCTGGTTTGCCTTGAATGCAAAATGATCCAGGATTGGAACTTCAAAATTTTTGATGATCAACTGGAAGCATTTCTTGTGAAGACTCCATTTCATCTGATCGATTTTCCTTCTGCTGAGCCAGTCAGCCTTCACACTGCTGGTGTCATTGATACACAAGACCCTGACAGACCATAGATAGGCCTCCACCCACTGCATCAATGATGCTGCTTCCTTTTGTAGATCCCTGAACACATACTTCTGATAGCTTAAATATGCCATCATAGATGTACTGCCCGTAATTACCAGAATATAACCATTCTGCAATGCTGAGGTCAGTTGTTTAAGAGCATAGAAAATTTATGCTTTTCTTTTGTTCTGAGGACCATGTCTCTGGATCCACAACTTCTTGGAAAATGCTTCCTATCCTTCCAAACTGGCATCTGTTGTTATGACAGACCTCTCTGGCTCCACCATGGTCATCCCTTCAGGGAATCTCTCTAGACTCATCCACCAATCCAGGAATTTCAACACAAATGATGGAACATTCACTTTTCAGGATGGAAATATCAGAAAATGGCAGGGAAGGAACAGAAGGAAACTGGAGAGTCCTCATATGTTTTCTTACCCAAGGCACTCTCCCTATGCAGGACATGATCATTCCTAGAACACCTATTGGGGTGTCTATCAACATCACTGGGCACCTCCTCAGGAGAGTAATTGCTGATCTCATCTTAGCCCATCTTTTGGCTGGCAGATATATTGTGTGGGCCTATGTGTCTATCAACACTTCAAGATGAAATAGGTGCTGAGGTGGTTGAAGATGACGCTTTCCAAAATTTACTATAAATCCCTGATGTTGCAATGTTTAGTTGCTTGAGTGGACCGCTCCTTTGATAAGGCTCTCACTAGAAAGTCATCCAGGAAAGAACAGACTTGTAATCCTTTCTGTCTGAGAAAATCCATCAGAACAACAAGGACTTTTGTAAATACTCAAGGTGCGGATGACAGTCCAAAAGGCAGCACTTTGTACTGAAAATGATTGGTCTCATGACTGAATTGCAGAAATTTCCTGCGCACCTGGTGAACTGGTACACAAAGATAGGTCTCCTTCAAATTGATTGACGTAAGGTAATCCACCAGGCAGATTGTTGCCACCATGGACTTCAAAATCTCTATCCTGAATCTGCCCCCTGCCCACATGAACTTGTTCAGGTATTTTAAGCCCAGCACCACGCTATCCTCCTTGGAACTCTTGGGTACCAGAAACAAGACTGAGCAGTAGCCAGAGAACATCTCTGTCTCACGATCTCTCTCTATCATGCCTATTTGAAAAATCTGATCTATGGCCTTTAGCATTTTTTCAAATCTTTTGGGGATTTGAGGGTATTCAAGAAGGGCAAAAACGATGATTTGGTATCTTTGAAAATTCTATGATGCATATCCAGGACCCGTCTGTCTAATATGGAGAGAGGCCATTTGTTTTTTAATTTTAATAGTCTCCCACTAGGTCAGAAGTTTACTGCCCATAGTCAGGCACTGTTTCTAGTATTGGAATTTGCATTGTGGGAAGACTGGTCTCTCCCCTTTTCAGGCTTAGACTTTTTCCAGTTGCTTTTGCTGTAATCTTGCAGTCCAAACTGTGAGGAGCAGACACAAAAAGCTGGCAGGATCTGAGGTAAAGGCACTTTTCATGCCAAATCCAAGAGCTGCTCCCTAGCGCAGGAAGGAAATTCTTTCTGAGAGGGAGATTCCCTTCTTTATTCCTCTGTGCAAAATTCCGGGCTTCCCCTGGGGCTATGGAAAGGAGACAAAATTGCCCAGTGAGGGAAGGGAGGCAGAGGGATGATGAAATCTGCACTGCGGGAGGACGAGTGCCCAGAATGGTTTCACTAGCCACTCCTTGGTCTGTGGCAGATTCAGCCGGTCCTGCTTATGGCTTTCCCACGCTGGGCTGTTGCCCTTTGATGTAACCACTTGTGGCAGCCAAAAGGTTATCTTCATTTTTCTGTCATCCTTCAAGACATTTGCAGCCCAGCTGTCAGACTCCCAAGGGCTGGCCCTAGATCAAAGGGCACCTCGGGCAAGGAGCATCTTCTGCGCTTCCCTCCCTCCATTTATTAAACCTTTGAATATCTCATTTTAAATGTATTTGTAGCCAATTTCACGACTTTGATGCATGATTTACATGCATGATTTATCTTTGTCATATAAGACAATAAATTTGCATGCTAGGATCTGTAAATCTGTATTTATTCATACCATATATAAGCAAATTAAAAATTTGTTTCCTCTAAGCTTATAAAAACTTTTTAATTTTAAGAATAACTGAAATGTATTAATATCAAGAAACTGAACTGTGTATCCACATTGGATGGACCAGTATTAAATAGTGTTACAGTAGGTGACAGCCTTAGAATGTTAACCCTAGTCCTTTAGTTCAAAAAGTCACTTTTCTCACCTTTGTCCTCACAGCATCAGAGAGATCCAAGGCTTTCCAAAGGCATTTTCAAATGATAAAATAGCAAGCGATGTCAGTCTCTCGTCGGCCATCATCGATTAAAGATATGTTTTAATGAGCCTGAGCTTAAAAAACTGCACTCACCACTCGCGACTGTGACTGGAAGCATGAGCAGAATCCTCAAAGCTATCCATACATTAGGAAAAGTGTCCTTCAGCTCCGCATCATGAATGAATTGGAGAACTTGGCGTGGAGAGTACTTCCCATGTTGCAAAATGTGAAGAGTGTTGTCTAATTCCACATAAAGGTCTTTATCACTGATGCCCAAACATTCTCCATGTGTCAGCATCTGTTGAAGTTCCGTACAATTGTTCAAGATTGTTTTCTTGTCCACTGGGAGCTTACTAGAGTCATACAACGCCCCCCCCAAGTCTTTTCGTGGTGCTTCATTTATCCAAACTCTTCTTTGATGAGCATTCAAGCAGTATCAACAAGCAAGCAAAAAACCCTCACTCTTGAATTTTTCTTCCAAGCTTTCCATCATCTCATCTATGCCCTCATAACCAAAGTGTCTTTTCTTCCAATGAATACGAGTTTCCTTGAAGACAGGCTCAACTCCTAAGTCTTCTCCCATTTCTTTGGCAGCAATGATGGCATCTTCTAATCTGTTGTCTCTGTAGGCCACAACAAAATCAAGGCAGCTTCTCATCAAAGTCTCATTCTGTCTCAGCTTTACTCGACTATGCCAGTTCCATCACGGCATTGTAAATCTCAGTCACTTGGTACTTCACTGGCCCTATGCTGCCAATGGGGCTCTCCCAGTGAGTGTCACTTAGTGGCTTTGCAGTCAGATTTGTAACACTGTCTGTGAGGATTTTCCACTTAATAGTTGATGCTGAAAACTTGTATCCTTTGCAGTACTCCAAAGAGAGATACTGAATCTAAAGATGACATTGCATCTGACACAACCAGGTTGAGGGAATGGAAACCACAAGGGACAAAGAAAGCTCTTGGATTCAGCACAAGGATCCTTGCCTGGATGCCACTGTTTCTTCCCTTCATGTCTGCGCTGTTGTTGTAGCCTTGGCCATGGCAGACCTGAAGCTTTATTTTATTCTCATTCAAAACATTCATAAACAATTTTGTTAGGCCCTTTCCAGTAGAGTCATTCATGTACTGGAAACAGACAAGGTATTCCTTTACGTGGATACACCCATCCTCGTCATCAACAAATCTTAGTGTAAATTACATCTTTTCACTGTGCCTAATGTCAGGAGTGCAGTCCATTATTATGGTATAATACTTCGCTTTGCTGAACTGCGTCAATATGTTATCAAGCACCTTCCTTGCCATAAGGTCAATCAATTCATTTTGAATTGTCTTGCTGCAGTAATGGCCCATAGCTTCTTTACAAATTACTCCATGTAAATATGCACACACAACATCATTGTATTTCCCAAAGAGCTCTAACAAACTGAGAAAGTTACCGTTATGTTCAGTGAACAACTTATCCAACGAGCCCTGGAAAGCCAAATTATTCTTTGCAAGGAAGAAGGTAATTGAGATCAGACGATCAAGCACATTCCTCCAATGCAGAGTTTCTACATTAATAATGTGCTGGTGTTCTGTATTTATTCAGCTTGAGCCTGGACTCGACCTCCATCCATTTGGAGTGGGCCATAAAATGGCCAGGTGACTTTTCATGTTGCTTCAGAGCTTCAGCTAACTTATGCCAGTAATTGTATGCAGAAAGTGCACGCAATGACTTGGCATTCTTGTTAAATATTTTGCAACAAAAACAGAACACTTTGTAAGTTGATTTTGAGTAAATTGGCCAACACTGATACAGTTTCTCACCATTCTCGAGCACTCTTTCGCAAAGTGACTTTGAGAAGTGTCATTTCTGCTAATTTACTGGAAACATCATATCCTGGCTTTTGCCTGGCCCATTCAAAATTGTACGATCAATACTGGCAGACTTTAGGATCGCTAGCCATAAAAAGAAGGATCTGATGTATTGATTTGTGGTGTGCAATTTTTCTCACTGCTGTTTCTGCCATCGTGCAATGCTGATTCTTCTTTATCATTTCAATCCTTTTCATATAAACCAGATTTTTCTTTGTCATTACTCTTCTTTTTGTGTGAACCACATTTTTCTTTATCTTCACTCTCCTCCGTTCCTTATCTTTAGGTAACTTTACTAATTCCTTAGTTATAGGACTGCCATCATTTACGCTTCACTCCTCATTTTCTTCTGCATTGGGACGATTGCTACTGCCTAAAGCCTGCGCTATGTTGTTCTGTTTGAGATATTTTCCCATCAAATTTGCCCCTTGCTGCAAACTAGATTGCAATTGAGCTTTTCACTTCCTATACTAAGCTCCTGAAGGCTTCTTCAGGGGCATCTTTTATTTTCTACAGGGGAAAGCAGACAGTATTAGGGACAGCAAAAGTTTATGTTCCACAGTCTTAGAAAGTCATCAAACATTACATGTTAAGCATGGCAAAAGAAATAACAGTATTTATTTTATATTGTTGAGTAGATAGAGGTTTGATAGATATCTCTGGCGTCTCATTAAATATGTACTTTATTAGTCACTACTTACACTCTTAAAAAACATGTCTTAAAATCAGGGCTTTGGAGTGGAGCCTGGAGCTGGAGTGCGGAGCAGCTCCGGAGCAGTGGAGCTGCAGGTTTTTGCCTGGAGCTGGAGCAGAGCCAGAGCACAGCTCCAAAGCCCTGCTTAAAATACAAGTACACTTTCACAATTACACAATAAAACAAGGTTCACAATATTGCAGCTGGGCTCTCACTTCACTTCACTTTGTTCTTATATCTCACTGACTGACTGGTGATGCCCTGCCCTTTATATACCCGCAAGGGAATGGCTGACAACATTCTAGGAGGTTGGAGGAAAATGTAGTTCTCAGAAAGTCTGGAAGGTTCTGTGAGATTCTACAAATGTCCAGAACATTCTAGGAGGTTAGTGAAAAACAAATCCACAGACAGAATACCTGAAATGTTTTACTTCAAACATTCTATATTCCTTTTTGACACTAACAACAATAACACCACCCTAAACCTGATACCCCCCAAACCCAGCATTCCAGCCTGGGTTGCTTGCCCCTAAATCCGGCCCTGAGACTCCTTGCTGGTGGGAACCAGGCTCCTGGGTTGGAGTAAGGCAACCAAAGCAAAACCTTTCTAACCTGATGAATGAGGCAGCTGCAGTGAATGAAACACAAACCTCTCCTTTTGCACACTGGCAGGGAGACAGAGCAGGATGAATACATCCTTGGTCTTCTGTTTTTGAACCTTTCTCCCCCATCCTCTTAGCCTGTTACTTGAGTGGTGGGGTGGGTAGTGTTGCTATGGTAATTCCAGGCAGGAGATAAACCACCTCTTCAGGTTTTTCTTTTCTTATTCATTTATTTTTGAATTCTCTCTCTTGCCCTGGATTCTCCCACTCAGCCAGTAGCAACAGAAGGCAGAACAAAACTGAGGAGGTATCCGGAAAGTGGGGGCTAGTCCCTCATCAGCCATCCAATCAGCTTTGATTCTGCTTCCTACAGCTACAAATAGACAATGATGCCACACTGAGGACATGCAGACCTAGCTTTCAGAGATAAGTCTTACTTCAATAATATTTATAAAGTGCTCTGAGATCCTCATTTGGAAGGAACTACATAAGACCAAGTATCAGAGGGGTAGCCGTGTTAGTCTGGATCTGTAAAAGCAGCAAAGAATCCTGTGGCACCTTATAGAAGTGGGTATTGCATCCGACGAAGTGGGTATTCACCCACGAAAGCTCATGCTCCAAAACGTCTGTTAGTCTATAAGGTGCCACAGGATTCTTTGCTGCTTCTACATAAGACCAAATTATTATTATAGCAGTGCATATAGTAAGGCAGTGATGCCATCTTTTTTGAGCATGTCTGCCAGACCTCCACCATCACTTGGATTAATAAAAGCCTTGTTTACAGTACTAATTGTTGAAAATATCAGCTATAGATGGTCTGACTGAAGTTCATTACAGCCCTATTTATATGAATCACAAAGACCTATAATAGACTGCTCCTAAGACATCACTTAAATAAATGGTTTTAATTTCCATTTATCAATAAAGCAGATACTGGTATTTGATTCCAGTAGAGTACTGAAGATGAAGTTCTGCCCCCACTGAAGTCTATTGGAGTCTTCATATTGACTTCAATAGGGCCAGGATTTCACTGTGATTTGCTAAATTATTGGGAATTTTCATAAACTGAAGTTGTTTCACAGCTGCACATTCTAACATATAAAATGCCTATTTATTATCTTTAGCAAACCAGTCTAACTAAATACAATTTCACTATCAACCCTTACATTCAAGGAGTATTTCCACTTGACAGCTGGTTTTCATTTTTAACATATGTTCTTATAATAACCAACATAATTTCTGCTTAAAAGTACTGATGAAATTTTAAGTGTATAAGAGTCACAAAACCATAGTTTTGAACTTCACTGTCATGCGTGGGGAGGAGGGGGTGTAACTGATATGCTGGATTTTTTCCCTACTAATATAGTTACATTTACTATAGATGATTCACTTAATTTTTGTGTGTCCAAATGCAAATGGAAACATAAAATAAACTTACTATGCCATAGTCTAAAAAAAAATGCAATGAGTTAATATGAAACTCTTTCAAAAGTACAGCTGAGTAGATATGCCGTACCACATCGGTCACTGCAATACAAATAGTCTTTAAATAATACCTACAAGAGGAATAAATAATGTAGCTTCAAGTCTAATCTTGTCTTTACAGACTATTGCTAAGCATTTATTGTTGAACTTTATATTTATTCCGGAACTGCACTTACAACAGTGCTCACTACAAGTAAGGTAGTCAGCATTCCCAATAGAAACTTTTGCTTCTAATTAATCATTCATCTGCACATTGTTTTAAAAGAATTTTTTTCCATAAAGAGTTTAGTCTTTAGACATATTCTGCCTTTTGCAGTACAAACCCTGCAAAATCAATGGGTTTGCACTTATGTAAATGAAAGCAGAATCTGACTTCTACCTTATCCCCATAAAATACTGTGAAGGTATTTGAAGATGCCCATTTCTTCTTCTGCAACTCAAGAACAGAATTCTTTAAAACAGAATTGTATTTCATGATGAAAACTAGTGGTATTTTGGAAAATAAGCAATTTTGTTTAAGAAATTTAGATTACAATTTGCATAATTAAACCCTTTTATCCCCAATGAAAAAAAATCTATGAGGCATTTTGTAGTCATATGTAGTTTTATGCACAAGAGCAAAAAATAAATGTATTAATTTGTATTTGTTTCCACTCTTCATTCCACATGATTAAAAAAAATAAACATCTCCTAGTAAGAAGGAAAATTTCTGAAGTTTTCCCATGTGTCACTTGGTTTTAATTAGCTCAGCAGAGCATGACAGACTGCTGTATCAAGTGAAAAAAAAAAAGAAGACTGTTTTCTGCAATTTTCAATGATCTAGTAGTTACTGGCAAATAATAATAAAAAAATATTAAGCCAGTTCACGAGTGCCTTTACTGATGAAAGCAAGTACTGGTACTTACGTGGAACTTAATTATTTTAGGATCACATTGCTTAAAGGTGTGTTTTCTAAGCAGATGACTGAAACTTGTCCAGGTAATCTATAAACAAGAATGAAAATAATCCTAAACAGTTTATTAGAGTTTAAATGAGAATGCTGAACTGTTTAATTCCATTTTCTTTGTTTGAAAAGATTACTGTGTTTTGCAATCACCAGTTAGACTTTGGTTGATATTAACCAGGGATGGCCAGAAAACATTTGCAAGGTTTTGAAATCTGTTTTTGTTCTACATTGGAACAAACTTGAGATCTTTTGAAAGTTTTCATGAAAAATGAGAGAAAGACACACCATTGCCCTGCAATGGCCAGTAGACCAGTGGCTCGGACACTTGCTCTGCCTGAGTCAGAGCAGGGACTTGAACCTGAGTCTCCCAAATCACAGATGAATGCCTTAATCTACTGGACTATAGATAGAGTCAGTCACTCTTACTCACCCAATTAATATTTACCATAATTATTTATACACAGTGGAACAGCTCCAACCAGAGACTGAGAGAGATTTCAGAATCAGAAGGAGCAGGGACTTGAACCTGTGTCTACTACATCACGGTTGAGTACCCTAAAGACTGGCCTGTTGGCTATTCTGGGGAGGAGGAATTCCTCTCATTTTGAAATTCCATCCTGTATCTAAGAAACTTTCCTGACAAAGGTTTCAATAAAACGGACTCTTTCCTGTGAAAAGTTTTGGAGTTGCTGAATCAATATTTTCCTACAGAAAAAGGTGAGTCACAAAATTCCTGATGCGCCTTAGTATTAACACAACAGAAAACAAGCCTAATCCAGTCCAAGGTTTAATCTTGTTCTCAGATACACAGGCACCTATAGCTGCATAATTTATGAAGTCAGCTAATGGTGCTAATGCAACATCAACTGACTAAAGAAACTCAAGAATAAACATCTATTCTGTGAACAAGAAAAGTCATTAGGCCCTACATTCTATAAAATATTTTAGGGCTACTAATTTGGAATGAGTTAAAATAGCATTTTTTGTCTCTTGTATCATTCATGTCTCATGTTAGAAGCTAAGCTATCAGCATCATGCTTGACATATAGTGTAAAAGTTGAACACAAGCAAATTATGCTGTTGGACAATATATAAAACCCCTGGCTGATTAACTTTACTACCTTTTTTTAGGGCAACACTAATCTTTGTTTTTAAACAACGTATTGCCCTTTCACTGAGCTTTATACTCAAGTGAATATACATGCTGGTTCATTGACAGATGTAAAAACAAAGCCATTAAGTGAACTGTGAGAGCAGAGAGCCAACAGGCAGGAGCCTGGAGCTGCAGGATTCCCATTGCAGCACATTGTTTACCATCAGCCATTCTATCAGAGAAAGAGCAATCTCCTCACACTTCCGAGAAATATCACCAAGACTTTATATTATAGAAGTTAATTAATTAAGGAAAGAGCCTGCTGTTTAGAGAGAAGCCTGACTATGGATCTGATGGAAAATTTTCAATGGCTAACTGCTGCTGAGAAGCTGTAAAGGAGCCTCATTCATCTTTTTAAAAAGTGTGTTCCACCATCTGAACATGTAAAGGATAGTCTTTATAAGGAACAATTGTTTTCAGATTGTAAATTAGCAACATTGCCACTTTGTTCTCCACTCCTTATCTTCACACCCTAAACTGTCTAAGGGTTCAAAAGACAGGTCACTTGATGAAAAAATTTTAAGAGACAATATTTTGACTTACTTGATATTATGTTTGGAAACTCTTCTAAGCAGCACAGCATCATACAATAATTTATAAGCCAAACTGTACAAAAATTGAAATATTCATTTGGAAAAGTATCTGATAAACTAGAAGGGTCAAACAACGACTGTTTTACAATGAAAAATGTCATCATTCTGTTAATATCCAACTCACCTAATGTCAAGTTTCCCCATTTTTAGAGTCCTCTGTTATAAAATAACAAGGCTAAAAGGAATGAATTACTGGATTCAGAAACCAATTTAGTCACAGGAAAAAATCCTAGATGGTCTCAAAAATGCTGGGTCACTTTGGGATGCCTGTGCCTTCTGCAGCAGTGGAGTTCTATACAGGTTGCTATGTAACTGTGCTCAGCTTTGGCTTAAAATCCATTTAGGTCTACAAGAAGAGGGGTGCCTTACCACTCTTCAAGAGCTGCCTCTGTGCATTCATATTTATGGGATTAAACAGCCACCAGACCATTTACGAGTTGTAAAGAGGGAAGAGGCTTTACAGGCCATTAAGGAAATCTATAAGGAAGGAATGATTGAGCTTTCAACCAGTCCTTGGGCCTCACTCACAATTCCAGTTAAGAAAAAAGATGGCAGCACCAGTTTCTAGGTGGACTATAGAATACTAAATTAAATCACTTGACTATAAATAGATGATAGTCTGGATGCTGCAGCAGGTACAATCTGGTTTTCCATATTGGATCTTAAAAGTGGGTACTGGCAAGTGGAAATGGATCCAAACAACAGGGAAAAAAGTGCTTTTACAGAAAGAAAAAGGTCTCTGGCAATTTAAAGTGATGTTTTTTGGCCTGTGTAATTCACCAGCCACATTTAAGAAGGTAATGGAGAGCATACGGCATGGTATGCCCCTCTCTGGTGCATACTAAAATCTTTGAGCAGGAATTGATACATTTACAAATAGTCTGTAATAAGCTTAAGGCTGTCAGTATGAATCCAAATAAAGGAGTTGTTTTAAAAAAAAAAAGGTAATTTTCCTTGGGAACACAATCTCTGAGGAGGGAATTTCCACTGACAAAAAGAAAATTGAGACTGTACAAAGTTGGTCAAATGTCCAGACACTCATAGATGTGCAAAGTTTTGTAGGGCTCCTATTATAAAAGGTTTATTTGTGGATTTGCCAATATTTCAAAACCATAGCGTAGGTTGGGTGAAAAAGGAAAACAATTTCAGTGGGTAGCAGAGTGTGATTTCATATTTTCAGAGTGGACTGTACCTGTTTCAACCCCCCCCATTCATATTGGATACAGATGCTAGTGCTTACCGTTTGAGGGACAGTAATGACACAAGAACATAAAAGACTTGAGAGGGTGGTGGCTTATTACAGCAAAAGTTTAAGTTCTCTGGAGAGACTGTATAGCACCACCCAAAAGGAACTACTGACTGTGCTTAAATCTAAAGAACTTTTTCATCACTATTTGTATGGAAGAAAATCTGTGGTCAAGACAGACCATGTATCCCTGTAATTACTCTTTAGATTCAGGAATTCTAAGGGACAACTTGCCATGTGGTTGGAAAAATGTCAGTTATGATCTCAGAATTACACACAAACCTGGGAACAAGCATGGTAATAGTCACCCTTGTCCGGGTGGCCTTGTTGAGAGGCTAATTGCAAACTCTGCTCTAAGCAGGATAACAAGGACTCTTTGCTACTTTTACAGGATAACAAGGAGTTTGTTGCTCAAGGGAACGAGTGTGTTCAGGAAGAGATGTCTGTCTCCTCTCCTCTTATAATTTGCAGTACAAATGTTCCTGGTTCATCCATTGGAACAGTGGATGCAGAATTGCAAGAATGGACTTCTGAGCAGTTAAATGATTCCCAAAGAGAGGATACTGACATCAGGATAGTGTGTGATTGGAAAATCATTCGGCAAAGGTAGCCACACTGGAATATAGTATCTCCACAGACCACAGTAAAAGCTTTCTGGTCACAGAAAGAAAGCTTGGAGTTTGAAGATGGACTATTGTACAGGAGATGGGAAAAAACAATGGGCAATGGGTACAGGTACTAGCTGGTTGCACCAGATACATTGAAAAAGAAGGTTCTGATATGTCATGATTTTAAAACTGCTGGACATTTTGAGGTTGCAAAAACCAGTCAAGCTAAGAGAAAATTTCTATTGGATGAAATGCAGACAGGATGTAGAAAACTGATACAAGAAATATGATGTTTGTATGGCAGAGAAGAGTCCCCCTACGATAGGGAGAACCCCTGTGCAGCAGTATCTTGTCACCTTTGTCCGGCTTGTCCTCGTCCATTCCTCCACTGAACGCAAGTCGATGCCACAACATTCCATTTTGTTGCAAGCACATTCTTTCCATTTCTGGCCAAAGAGTTTTGTCATGGAATCGGTCCAGTATCTTGTGGGGGCTCCAAAAGAGCATACTGCTGTCAATGTGCTCGGGCCCCTGCCTGAAACAGAGGCTGGCAATCAATATAACTATGTACTACTTCACAAAATGGTCTGAAGTTTACCCAATAAAGAACCAAGATGCTGTGACAGTAGCAGAGGTTCTTGTGAATGAATTCTTCACCAGATTTTGGGTCCTGGATGAGTTATACACAGCTCAAGGGAGAAATTCTGAATTCAAAGTGTTCCAGTAGGGTTTCTGAGATTCTCTGGCTCCACAAAACTCATACAACCCCAGCATACCCATGTCTGATGGGGTAGTGGAAAGACCCAATCAGACTCTGGGGGTTCAGCTAGCTACCTCTGCAGACCAGACTCAAAGGGTCTGGGACAGGGTGGATAAAAATCAATTATTTAAAAAAATAAAATAAAAAAATCGGATTTTTTTTTGATAAAATGCTTTTTGAGGAAAGATAGTTTTAATTAAGATACATTATATCTCAAAGATATCTTATAATGGAATAGGGATTATAAATTCTAATTCTATAGTATGAGACAATATATTAATGAAATGTTTAAGAAAAGTTTTGTAAATGAGTTCCAATGGTTCATGGATTAGGGACCCAATCTTATGGTGTTCCAGGGGCTTCTGTATAGATTATTTAGGTTAATTTTTTAGCCTTGGCTAATAACAATATTTATTAGAACTGTAAATACTGAAGTTTGCAAAATTGTCAGTGCAAGCACAAAATCTAATTTTCTGTATTTCACATTAATGACAATGAAAAATTATTTAGGCTAATCTTTCTATCTACACAGTGGGACTCAGTGCCCAGTCTAAAACAGTGATTCTCAAACTTTTGTACTGGCCTTTCACATAGCAAGCCTCTGAGTGCAACCCCCTTTATAAATTAAAAAAACTTTTTAATATATTTAACACCATTATAAATGCTGAAGCCATTTTTGTTGACTTAAAGGGCTCTTAAAATCGATTTCTGTACTCTCCCCGACGAGGGGATTAGTGCTGAAACTGACATGGCTGGGTCAAATTTGGGGTAGTGTGGACGCAATTCGATGGTATTGGCCTCCAGGAGCTATCCCAGAGTGCTCCATTGTGACTGCTCTGGACAGTACTCTCAACTCAGATGCACTGGCCAGGTAAACAGGAAACGCCTCATGAACTTCTGAATTTCATTTCCTGTTTGGCCAGCAAGGCAAGCTGATCATGCAGAGCTCATCAGCAGAGGTTACCATGGTTACCATGGAGTCCCATGATCGCAAAAGAGCTCCAGCATGGACAGAACGGGAGGTACTGGATCTGATCACTGTATGGGGAGACAAATCCGTGCTATCCGAACTCCGTTCCAAAAGACGAAATGCCAAAATATTTGAAAAAATCTCCAAGGGCATGAAGGACAGAGGCTATAACAGGGACCCAGAGCAAGCCTACCAAAAACCAAAGAGGCAAACGGCCGCTGTAGGTCAGATCCCCAGACATGCCACTTCTATGATGAGCTGCATGCAATTCTAATGGGTGCCTGCACCATTACCCCACCCCTCTTCATGGACTCCTGCAAGGAGGGAGTCTCACGCAACAGGGATGAGGATTTTGGGGACGAAGACAATGATGATGATGAGGAGGAGGAGGGTAACGCACAGCAGGCAAGCGGAGAAACTGTTCTCCCCGACAGCCAGGAACTGTTTATCACCCTGGAGATAATACCCTCCCAACCCTCGCAAGGAGGGCTCCCAGACCTTGAAGGTGGAGAAGGCACCTCTGGTGAGTGTACCTTTGTAAATATAATACATGGTTTAAAAGCAAGCGTGTTTAATGATTAATTTGCCCTGAAGACTTGGGATGCATCCTCGGCCAGTACAGCTATTGGAATGCAGTCAAGCAACATCCGTTCTTTATCTCTCTGTGTTATCCTCAGGAAAGTGGTATCATTCATAGTCACCTGGTTGAAATAGGGGAATTTTATTAAGGGGACATTCAGAGGTGGCTGTTCCTGCTGGGCTGTGTGCTTGTGGCTGAAAAGAAATCATCCCCACTATTAGCCATGTGGTGTGGGGAGGGGTGAAGCAATCGTCCCAGAGAATTGGGTGTGAGGGGGGGTTTAGTTGGGTTTGTGCTGCACGTTAACCCAAAAACCACAGCCCCTCCTTTTAAATGCCCAACCCAACAGGTGCTTGGTATGGGAAATGAGGGTGTTGCTGTTTGAAACCATTCAAACATGTTATGAAGGTTAAAGAAGCCAAAAGACTGTGGCTTACCATGGCTGCCTGCAAGCCGAATTCTGTTGCCCGGCCCTGCATGTATGATCTCTCACACCAAACTGGCAGGCCCTCAATATAAGAGGCAAAATGCGACCTTGTACCAAAAGCATATGTGCTATGTAATGTTAACAGCTTGGTTCACGGTGAAAGAGTCTACCCATTGTTCTCTAAAAAATGTGTCTTTTTAAATACTACTCTCCCTTTTTTTCCCCTCCCTCAGCTGCAAATGTTTCAACACTCTCCCTATCATCTCCATCCCAGAGGTTAGCGCAGATAAGAAAGCGAAAAAACAACACTCATGATGAAATGTTCTCTGAGCTCATGCAGTCCTCCCGCACTGAAAGAGTTCAGCAAAATGTGTGGAGGCAGACAATGTCAGAGTCCAGGAAAGCACAAAATGAATGTGAGGACAGGAGGGACGCACAAGAGGACAGGTGGCGGGAACAAGAGGAGAGGAGTCAGGATGCAAAGCTGAGGCTACTGGAGGATCAAACTGATATGCTCCGGCATATGGTTGAGCTGCAGGAAAGGCAGCAGGAGCACAGACCACCGCTGCAGCCCCTGTGTAACCAACCACCCTTCTCCCCAAGTTCCATAGCCTCCTCACCCAGACGCCCAAGAAAGCGGGGGCGGGAGGGCTCCAGACACCCAACCACTCCACCCCAGAGGACTGCCCAAGCAACAGAAGGCTGGCATTCAATAAGTTTTGAAGTGCAGTGTGGCCTTGTCCTTCCCTCCTCCCCTCCTCCCCCACCACACCCGGGCTACCTTAGCAGTTATGCCCCTATTTATGTGATGAATTAATAAAGAATGCATGAATTTGAAACAACAATGACTTTTTGCCTCTGCAAGTGGTGATCGAAGAGGGAAGGGTGGTTGGCTTACAGGGAAGTAGAGTGAACCAAGGGGGCGGGTTTTCATCAAGGAGAAACAAACAGAACTGTCACACAGTAGCCTGGCCAGTCATGAAACTGGTTTTCAAAGCTTCTCTGATGCGCTGCACACCCTGCTGTGTTCTTCTAAGCATCCTGGTGTCTGGATGTGTGTAATCAGCGGCCAGGTGATTTGCCTCAACCTCCCACCCTGCCATAAACGTCTCCCCCTTACTCACAGATATTGTGGAGCACACAGCAAGCAGTAATAACAATGGGAATATTGGTTTCGCTGAGGTCAGTAAACTGCGCCAGTGCGCTTTTAAACGTCCAAATGCAAATTCTACCACCATTCTGCACTTGCTCAGCCTATAGTTGAACAGCTCCTGACTACTGTCCAGGGTGCCTGTGTATGGCTTCACGAGCCATGGCATTAAGGGGTAGGCTGGGTCCCCAAGGATAACTATAGGCATTTCAGCATCCCCAACAGTTATTTTCTGGTCTGGAAAGTAAGTCCCTTGCTGCAGCTGTTCAGACAGACCAGAGTTCCTGAAGATGCGAGCGTCATGTACCTCTCCCGGCCATCCCATGTTGATGTTGGTGAAACGTCCCTTGTGATCCACCAGTGCTTGCAGCACCATTGAAAAGTACCCCTTTCGGTTTATGTACTGGCTGCCAAGGTGGTCGGATATGCATTCCATCTATCGTCCCACCACAGTTAGGGAATTCCATTGCAGCAAAGCCATCCACTATGACTTGCACATTTCCCAGAGTCACTGCCCTTGATAGCAGCAGCTCAGTGATTGTGTTGGCTTCTTGGATCACATCAGCCGCCACTGTAGATTTGCCCACTCCAAATTGATTCCCAACTGACCAGTAGCTGTCTGACATTGCAAACTTCCAGAGGGCTATCACCACTCGCTTGTGAACTGTGAGGACTGCTCTCATCTTGGTATTCTTGCACTTCAGGGCAGGGGAAAGCAAGTAACAAAGTTCCATGAAAGTGCCCTTACACATGCGAAAGTTTTGCAGCCACTGGGAATCATCCCAGACCTGCAACACTATGCAGTCCCACCAGTCTGTGCTTGTTTCCCGGGCCCAGAATCGGTGTTCCATGGCATGAGCCTGCCCCATTGCCACCAGGATGTCCAAATTGCCAGGGCCTGTACTTTGAGAGAAGTCTGTGTCCATCTCCTCATCACTCGCGTCACTGCGGTGCTGTCGCCTCCTCGCCTGCTTTTGCAGGTTCTGGTTCTGCACATAGTGCAAGATAATACGTGAGCTGTTTACAATGCTCATAACTGCTGCAGTGATCTGAGCGGGCTCCATGCTTGCAGTGGTATGGTGTCTGCAGGAGAGCAGGAGAGCAGAGTGGCAGTGGAAGTGGTTGTTGGAAGACCAGTTTTGCAGACTACTACATCGTCTGCTGCTAGGACACAAGAGCAGTTGTGTCCGTTAGCTGCGCTGAGTGGGCTGCACGCTTGCTGTGGTATGGCGAGATAGGAGCAGGAGAGCAGAGTTGCAGCGGAAGCAGTGGATGACGACGGTCATATAGAGGACCTGCGAGACCACCAGGAGAGCAGAGTGGCAGCGGAAGCAGTGGTTGGAAGACCAATTTTTCTGACCTATTGCACCATCTGCGGCTAGAGCAGGAGAGCAGAGTGGCAGCGGAAGTGGTCGTTCGATTATGACAGTTAGCAGTCCTACTGCTGCACCATCTGCTGAATGCAGTATGGCGCCCGCACGGAAAAAAGGTGTGAAACGATTGTTTGCCATTGCTTTCATGAAGGGAGGGGCGACTGATGACATGCACCCAAAAATACCTGCAACAATGTTTTTGCCCCATCAGGCATTGGGAGCTCAACCCAGAATTCCAATGGGCAGCGGAGGCTGCGGGAACTGTGGGATAGCTACCCACAGTGCAACGCTCTGAAAGTCGACGCTAGCCATGGTACTGTGGACGCACTCCGCTGACTTAATGCGCTTAGTGGGGACACACACAATCAACTGTATTAAGTCACTTCCTAAAAATCGACTTCTACAAATTCGACCTAATTTCATAGTGTAGTCATACCCTTAGTTCCAACTACTTCAGTGAGAGCCATACAAGTGTACATAGCAGAATTGGACCCAGGATCTTTTAGGAACATACCTGATTCTTTTGCTAACATTAACATTACTTCCTTCCTGGGGTCTTTGCAGAGGTTCTTCTCTGTTATGTGGAGACCTATGTAGCTCAGATAAAATAACAAATTTTGGTTTTCCTTTTCCAGAAGGATTGTAATAAACAGGAACAATGGGATGGCCTGTTCCAAAGTCATCTGCAGGATACAAAGAATTAAGTATTAATGTAATATTTCAAGTCAAAGTATGACTTCATTTGGCTAACTGTTATATGGCTTGCAAGTTGTAATATTTTTTATGTACAAATAATAAACTAAAGCTTTAAAGATAAGGTGCCACAAACTTTATAACTACTGAAAATGGAAAACAGCATATGGAAAGCACTGTCTATGGAAAATACCGCAAACACATTCAGGTTATGTAACAAAATAATTAAGAGCAACATTAAAGCAATATTTTTTGGAAAAGTCAGAAGATTCTGAAAGTGAAACACTGGCTAGAAAAGTGGTGTAGGTGGGATTTGGCTTTGTGGAACATTGGTCCACCTTCTATAGGGAGAGGGAGCTGTATAGTTTGGATGGCTTCCAATGGAGCCATCCACCTCACTAGAAACAAGACCAATCTTCTCTGGGACAGGTTGGCTAGAGTCACCAAGAAGGTGTTAAACTCATAAAAAAAAGGGGAGGATAAAAAGAGGGAGAATATGAGCACTCAGCACAAAATTGAGATGTTTAGAACAAAATTAAATCAAGGAACCAAAGGACATGAGGAGAAGAAATTATTTAATTGCCCATATGCTAATGATAGGAGCCTTGGTAAAAAACAAGTAGAAGTGGATTCCACATTTATGAGCATAAATTTGATCTAGTTGGTATTACTGAAATCTGGTGCGATGATTCCCATGACTGGAATATTAAAAATCAATGGTCATAACCTATTTAGGAAGGATTAAGTGGACAAAAGGGGAGGTGGAATGGCACTCTGTCAAAAATGGCATTACCCATTTCCAGGTCACTGATAATGCAGAAGAAAATGATCTCGAAAACTAATGGATCAATGTCCTAATAGATAAGCAAAAGATGGGGTGTTGGTTGATGTCTGCTATACACCACAACTCTTAATACGTGCCAGTACTAAAACATCCTTGGAATGTCTAACTATTATAGATGACAATTTCCTAACTCAAAATGTGTTGCAGCCAACACACGGGAATTCTAGATTACACCTCATCTTGATAGATAAAGGAAAAACTGGTCACGGAACTAAAAATTAATGGTAACTTGATGATGACTATAATGTGCAAACAGAGTTACGTCCAGACCAGTTATATATCCTTGGTGCTTTTAAAGGGCCAATTTCACAAAACTAAAAACAATTAGGAGCCAAATCAGCTGGGAGGAAGAATTTAATCAGAAAAATGTGAATGATAATTGGTAATTGCTTTAAGAACATTTTACTACATACCCAAAAAGCCACAATCCCACAATTGAAGAAAAAGGCCATATTGGTTGAAAATACCAATCTGATTTAGAGGGGGATTAAAGCCAGCTATAAAAATAATATATAAAAATGGAAGACAGCGGAAGTTGATAATAATGAATATATATCAGGAGTTAGGAATTGCAGGAAACTGATATGGAAGCAAAGGGACACAATGAGAAACCTATGGCCAGCAGAGTTAAGGACTATAAGAAAGAGTTTTTTAAGTATATTAGCAACAAAAAGAATCCTGACAATGGTATTGGTCCATTACTAGATGGAAATGATATGGATATAATACCGAAAAGACAGAAGTGTTCAGTAAATATATCTGTTCTGTAGTTGGGGAAAAAACAGATGATGTAATAGCACTCTTTCCATTCCACTAGTATTTCAAAGGGACGTTAAAGTGCAGCTACTAAAGCTGAACATTTTAAAGTCAGCAAATTTGGATAACTTGCATCCAAGAGTTTTAAAATAGCTGGCTGAGAGGCTCAATGGACCATTAATGTTGATTTTCAATAAGACTTGAAACACTGGGGAAGTTCCAGAAGACTAGAAGAAAGATAATGTTGTGTCAAGAAACTATAGGCTGTCAATCTGACATCGATCCTGGCAAGATAATGGAGCAGCTGATACAGGACTTGATCAATAAAGAATTAAAGGAGAGTAATATAATTAATGGCAATCAACATGGGTTTATGGAAAACAGTTCCTGTCAAGCTAATTTGATATCTTTTTTTGATGAGAGATTACAAATTTGGTTGATACCGCATGACCTTTTTATTAAAAAACTAGAACAATATAAAATTAACATGGTACTCATTACATAGATTAAAAGCTGGTTAAGTGATGGGTCTCAAAATGTAATTGTAAGCAGGAAATCATCACCAAATGGATGTATTTCTGTTGGGGTCCCACAGGGATCAGTTCTTCGTCCTATGCTATTTAACATTTTTATTAATGACCTGAAAGAAAATATAAAATAATCACTGCTAAAGTTTGAAGATGACACAAAAATTGGTGAAGTGGTAAATAATGAAGAGGACAGGTCACTGATACAGAGCCATCTGGATTGCTTGGTAAACTCTGCCCAAGCAAACAATATGTGTTTTAATATAGTTAAATATAGATGCATATGTCTAGGAACAAAGAATGTAGGCCATACTCACACAATGAGGGGGTTCTATCCTGGGAAGCAAAGACTCTGAAAAAAATTATGGAGCCATGGCAGACAATCAATTGAATATGAGCTTTGAGTATGATGCTGTGGCAAAAAGGTCTAATGCAATCCTTACATATATAAACAGGGGAATCTCAAGTAGGAAGAGAGAGGAAATTTGATCTCTATACTTGGCACTGGTATGACCACTGCTGGAATACTGTGTCCAGTTCTGGTGTCCACAGTTCAAAGGAAGCTGATAAATTGGAGAGGGTTCAGAGAAAAGCCACAAGAATGATTAAAGGGTTAAAAAACATGCCTCACAGCAACAAATTCAAGGAGCTCAATCTAGTTACTTTAACAAAGAGAATGTTAAGGTGTGACTTGATTGCAGTCCATAAGTACCTACATGGGGAATAAATATTTAGTATTGTGCTCTTCAATCTAGCACAGAAAGATACAACAGAATCCAATGGCTGGATGTTGAAGCTAGACAAACTCAGACTGGAAATAAGGCATAGATTTTAAACAGTGAGAGTAATTAACTATTGGAACAATCATGAAAGATTCTCCATCATCAATACTGTTTAAATCATGATTGGATGTTTTTAAAAAAAATATGCTGTATTAATTATTTTGGGGAAGTTCTATGGCCTGCGTTATACAGGACGTCAGACGGAAGGATCACAATGGTCCCTTCTGGCCTTGGAATCTATGAATTTAGAGCTGAACCTTCCATCTTGGCCCAATCTTCAGCCTGAAGTTTGTTTCCAACATCTTTGCTGTGAGATAAGATTTTAGGGTTGTTATAATGTTGTAAATGATCATATTGTAATGGAGTACTTGATTAGTTTGCTTACAGAAATGTGGATAAGCTGCATACTCATTTGTCATGCTCTCTTCCTTGCTTTTTTTTCTAGAGGCTTTGGATGCTTTCCAATTCATTAGGAATTGTCTTTCCATTTCTTTTATTTCTTTCCCATCAAGGGATTCTGAGGAAAAAGGAAAACACACACACACTTTTCATAATAAAGTTAGTCAACTAAAAGGTTAAACCATTAAATATCTTATGTACACTGATATGTTTCCTTTTGCCAAAACTTGCTTACATTTTAGTTAACTTTGTCAGAAAAGAGATCAAGTGATAGATTATATCTTGAAAATTATTCATAAAGAAATGAATTGCATGTGTAACATGGCAGTTTTCAAATGCATGGGAAAGAGACTATCAATTATTTGTATGGTTTGCAAGGAGAATGTTTGATATCCAAATTAAGACGTGATACTGAGAGTGGAGGGGTCTAAAACGAGAGCATACATTTATGCAGGACATATACATTTATATGGGCATAAGGAAGTACACACTTGCAACCAAAACCTGCCTGTGTTACTCATCAAGTACTCCCACTGACCTCTTGGGGCCACCTGTATGATGTAAGAAAGCACGATTTGATCCTTTATCATAACTTCACTCACTCTGTAGTGCAGTAGGACCCACAGTTCTAGCATGATTTGACTCCATCCACATTTCCAAATTAAGTATCTTGTTTGACTACAACTTAGGCCTGGTCTACACTTTAAAAATAGATCAACTTAGCTACATTGCTCAGGGCTGTGAAAAATATCGTGCCTTGGGTGCCGTAGTTAGGTCAACCTAACTCTTGATGTAGACATGCCTAGGTTGATGGACGAATTCTTCCGTTGACCTAACTACCATTCTTGGAGAGGTGAATTAACTACATCAACAGAAAAACCTCTTCCATCAATGTAAGAAGCATCAACATAAAATGCACAGTTAAGACACCCAAACTACCTTAACTCTACCCTGCAGTAATGCTACAAGGGGAAAAAAATGAAAGATATCTTTAAAAATCAGTATTGCCTAATTTGGGACCACAAACACAGAAAAGCCCGAATTATAATTGTATGGATATGCCATAGTATCACTCCTTTTTAGTAAACTGTATTTTTGTTGTTAATAATAAGTTGAGTCATAATAAGCAACAGGGTTTTTTTTAGCTTATTAATCAATTTAAACTATATAACTTGTACAATAGCTTTTAAAAATTATATTTACCACCTGACATTAATGTGGAGGACATTACTTGGTTTCATAGGCGTTTCTCTGTAATTCAAAAATAGATAACGTGCCAACTATTTTTTTTAAGTGGAAAGTGTTCTAACCATACCCTTTTACCTAGAGTTTTTGACTGTATAATAAGCCTGTCCCTGTATTTTGGTTTGCGGCAAACAGGATTCCCTTTAAGATCCATTCTGCATAGCTTGGTCCATTTGTTCAATACAAACTCCAAATCCTGCAATTAACAGAAGAAAATAGAAAAAACAAGACTGTTGCTTTATCTTGAGACTGTAGATGATAGAGTTCAGTAATCATGCTGGTCACTGAAAAGTCTTCTTTTGGACTTCTGGGGGTAAAATTAAGTATATGTGTGTTTGTAGGACTGGGGCTTTGTATGACAGCACAGTATTTTACATAACAGAAATAGGAAAGCAGTGACAGAAACATTTACAATCAAATACAAAGTGAGTGATGGCAAGCTAACATGCCAATCATCATCCGTTGGTTTTGATTCTTTATTTCTGACACTCCTCCCTAGAGTCAAATTCACATCCCAAGACAATTGTCTAGCACTAGTTCCTATGATAAAAATCCTCAACTAGCTGAGGTGCTTCCAAATGGGAGGAATATGGTTATGGAAAGAAGCCAGAAAGCAACAGTACTAAGTAGGACTGGTTCAGACATATTGTAACAGAAGGGGACTCTGGGTCAAGAAGAGAGTGGGGAATGCAACAAGCTGTAGGTCAAATCTTTCCTTAAAGGTATTAGGTTACCAGTCCCATGGTTTTGCTTTGCTTGTACCGGACTTGGTGCTAACAACAACATTCATTATCCTAGAACTGTAAGATGTTGTCTATCATTTTAAACGGTAAATGCTCAGTCCACGCTCTAATGTTGTCTAATCAGATTTCCATACACTCTCAGCCTATTTTTGCAAACGCTCTGGCTGATGGCAGAAGTTTCTTTTGGTTGATTTTGCAGTGTCTCTGGAAAGCCAAATAGAGCAGAGACTTTATCTGAATAAGTCTATAGACCTCCACCTAGTGCTTACCCTATTTTCATGCAGGAAAAATTGATTGCTGAAGAAGCATTTTTGGAGGTGTTAAAGATTTTCTAACTCAGAGCACCAGTGATCAGTAATGACAGGAAAGCTCAGGTCCGACAACGGCTCTAGCTGAGAATTCTAGCCTGAAAACCAGTATTTTATGGACATGCATAAAATCTGGTCTATCTTCATCATGCTTCTTTTGTGGGAGAGCATGGAAACTTCTATTGGCTTAGTTGGGAAGACCATAGAATAGGGTCCTGACGCCAGGCAACAAAAATGTTAGCACTTGGTAGCTGAACACAAGAAAGATCCTCTGTTTTTAGGATATAATAATGCTACTTGCAGGCAATTGTCTTTGCCATCATACTTTTAAATGCCAGACACTGGAGAAAAGCCAGTCAAGAAGACAATAATGTGAGTAACGTATGCATATATTTTTATATCACACATAGGAGGAGAAGATATACAGCCTTTTGCATCATAAAAGGCCCTTAAAATATAATTCTACCTGTCCAGGCTTCAGAAATTCATAGGACAGTGGATATTTCATGCAAAAATTGATTAAAAAAAACCAAACTAAAATCTGGCAAATCATGCTGGAAAAATATAATTTACACAAGACATAGTAACTCCCCTACATATCTGTGGGTGGCCAGTTACATTCTTGGCCCAAATAGTGAAATGTTTAAAATATACCTTTCTGCAGTCTGGGTTTCTGTCTGGTAAATCAAGGGCAATATGACCTAGATCAAACTTTTTCTGTCTTTTAACTTCAATATATTAAAGTTAACTAGATTTGAAGGCTATTCATAAGTGCTTAGTAAGTTGCTCCATTCTATTCAAAGAACCTACCTTCTGAAATACACATGGCCCAAAATTTCCTTCCAATGTTACTCTGAATATGAATCCATATAGTATGTGGCTGTATAGAGCATTTGAGAGGAGATCCTAAAGGCTACGTATGAGAGCAAAAGAAGGGGTGGATAATACTAGAACTGATGTACCATAGTTGTAGAAACATCTGTTGAATGAGGATGAGCATTTCATAAACTAGAAAATTTGGACAGTTTTCATGGCTTGATAGCAAAAGTCAAATATCTGCTGATCCAAGTTCAAATTCAGACTGCAAAATTAATAACAATATGCACCATTATCTACTCTGTCTCTGAGAGTAGAGGGGTCTTAAATCCATGGGGGATGCAGAAGATGATACTCTACTGCATCATTCCACTCTCCTCCCAATCTGATGAAAGCCCCTCTGTAGGTGTACCATGTGGTTTAGAATTCATGGGTAGAGAACAAGGGGACAAAGGAAAAGGCAGCATGAACCTCCTCCTTCCCAACAAAAACTCATGGGACTTTTGTAGGTAAGTTAATGCTTACACCCACTTCTCCACTCCATAGTTTGGAACTGTTTAAGGGTAGATCTGGAGTATCAGCCTGTGGGAAGCCCAGGGGAGAACAGTTCCCAGAGAAGCCATGCTGATAGAGTGAGTGCTGAAGGAAGTCCAAAGAGGGGACAGCTGCAGTATGGAGACACAGAACCTTCTTCTTGTGGAACTTCCCATGTGGGAACAGTCCACCTAGGGAAACGTTGTTAGTTCCATAACATTAATTACAAAGGAAGACTCTATCCGTATCTGTCTGCATGATACTGTGATAACATAACTGTTTAGTAGATTCAGTGTATACCCCCTCTCCCTCAAACAAGTGTTAAATAACTTTAGGAAAAAGACATTTTTGCCTGGGCTTATTTAGAAAGAAAATATTTAGCCAGCACAATTTATTATTTTGTTCTTATCTGGGCAATCAGCCATTGTCTTGACAAATGTTTAATAAGTATTAGATTTCCCTTTAAAATAATTAATTCAATTAATATAAGTTTTTAGAACACAAAACTGCATATTACTTAAAACCATAACATGTAAACTGCTACACTTTGATGAATGCACAGAGTGCTGTAGATTTTCATGAGCAGTTACTCACTAGATAAATGACCCAGAACATACTCAGTCTAGTGTATGTTTATCTAAGAACACACTAATCCTGTGCTAAAATATGATTAGCCTTTCGATATGCTCTAGTTGTTCATTGCCTTCCTGTCTCTAATAAAGTGCTTTCACTTTCCAGCTTTCAATAAACTGTACTAAAGGGACCAGACACTTTTCTGGGCAGTCTCTTGTTTGATAAATGATCATGTCATGCTATCACTTTGAGGTCTGCTACAAAATATTGAAGAGCAAATTATATTCCACATATAGGAGGTGTGAGTGCCTCAGTAGGCTGCTGTAGTACTGGCAATAACCTTCTTCACAATTAATGATGGCCATTTAAGGACTAGTATTTGACCAGTGTGCTCCAATTTTTATTGGAAATGTCTAGCTCAGCTGCCCTAACTACATCTACAGACAGCAATTTGTCACCATTCTGACTACCTGTCATAATCTATTTGAGAAAAAATCTATAATTTTTCTCTTGTTCCTGACTGAATTGTGAAGTGAATGAATTCATCTTTTTTGATATCTTCTTGTCATAATCAATAATGGCCAGAGGTTGAATAAATTAAAGACGTTGAACATACAGATGGTTTTATATAGGTCTTTTCAGTATTTTCTATATCAAACATAACATTTACATAGACATTAGGTCATATTCTTCTCAAAATAAAGGTTTGTAGATTTAAGTTTTTATAAAAACAACAGACTATTTCCAGCACCTAGTAAAGTTCTAATTGAAACAGTTGGTTTTTTAAAAAGCAAATAAACATCCCTTTCAATATTTGCACTCAAACATAACAAAACAGCATCCTGGTAGTGTGCGTGAACCTGACTAGAAACAAAAGTGAAATTGCTAGTTTACTTTCATTGTCCAGACATAGAGAAATGAAAAAAGCAAACAAGCAGAAATAGGAAAAAGTAAATGAGATTTTTTTAAAAAATATTTAATTTGGAAGAATCCCAGGTGTTCTTGATAAAAAGAGCTTTTTTAACATTGTAGTTATCTAAGGTATCTCTTGACAGTGCTGCTAATGTTAGTAAAAGGCATGCTAAGCATACATCAGAAGTGAGCCAATTTAAAAAAACCCAGCTGTAAGTAGTTTCATGTACTGTACATGAACCTGGCTCCCTCCTGCTAGGTTTTGAGGTTTTATAACGACATTTTCTTTTTCTTAAAAATGATTTTCTTCTCCCTGTTGCTGTGTCAGAACACTCACAAAAACAAAAATGAAAACTGACTAATTAGCTAACTACACTAAGGAAAGGGAAAAACTGTCAAATAATCCAAATTAAAAAAATATAGAAAATATATTTTTCTTTAATTGCCTTGAGTTATTTGAATATTAGGTATTACTTTTATAATAGTATGTAGAAAATGTTCAGGCAGAAATGTGATTTTTAAATCAAAGTTGTTCGTTAGTTTTAGCTTGTCTGTTGTTTTTATTTTCAGCTTCCTGGCATCAGTGTACAGCAATTTACAACAATAAAGTTGGTTGGTTGGTTGGTAAGAATTAAAGAAAATTATCTAAAGTCTTTCTGTTAAATTGCCGTCAGTGCAGTTCAGATCACATTTGATTATCCAAACCTCACTTATCTGAAACAGGGTCATGTTCCCTCATGTCTATTAATGAAAATGAAAATTCCCTTAATTGTCCAAAACTTCAAGCATATAAATTTATTAGTCTTAATCCTCAATTATGCTGAGCTCATGCACAGCACAGGTGGTGGTGGGGAAGGGGGGTAGGTTTATTATGCTCCCATAACAAAACTGAACTACAATGTTATGTTCAGAGAAAAAGATAATTGATATAGTTATATTGGACAAACCTCAGACTACAGTGAAAAGGGTGTAAAGGAGATGGTTCATGTCACCTAGTTCTGTTATGCCTTTCACTTTTTTCTCCTGCACAGACTACTATTCCATTCCCACTGCCATTTCCCTCTCCTGCACAGACTACTTAATGTTCTTACTGTTGCTATTAAACTCTGCAAAATCCTTGATGGCTTTCTAGCCCTGGCTCCTCTTCTCTGTCTGTTATTTCTCACCACTGCACAGACTCTGAGGCCTTCTGCCCTCTCTCCTCTGCCCGCACTGTTGTTTCCAACTTTTGCCCACAACATCTAGCAATACCTGATTTCCTTACCTGCTCTTCTTGCTGTCCCCCTCTCTTGCACAGCGAGAAAGTACAACTTTAATTTTCCTTCTAAATCTTTGCACCTTGTTGTTACTTGATTTAAATTATAAATATACAGTAAAGACTTGAAATCTATTTTCCTTTTCACTTTTTTTTATGTTGAGGAAACAGTGAAAAGACACCAGTGAAAAGAGAAGTGTGACTACTGAGACTAAATAATGACATGTTGATTTAGCAGGAATACTGTTAATACGTAGTAATTATTATTAGCCTCATTATACAGAGGTAACTGAGGCAGAGAAGTTAAGCGACTTGCTTAATGCCACATAAGGAGTCATTTCAAAGGCAGTATTTGAACCTAGCAGCTGATTGTTTTCACTCCAGTTCTGGATTACTAACATGATATTTCTACTGTTTCCTATCTTCAACCTTTTCTAACCCAGAGAGTCATAGCTCTAAAGTCTCTATCTCTCTAACTAATTTAACACATCCAGACAGGCTACACAAAAATATTTTCCGTGAAGTCATAGAGAGAAAAATAAGGGTGATAACATAAATGTAAAAGAACTGTCCCAAACTATGTGTCTTCCCATATAAAGGTTCTGATGTGGCTGAGAGGCCATTTCCTGTTATAGTATAGAAAAAATTGTCAAGCTTCACATCTTTATACCCGTAGATATATTTTAAATTGCAGCCTTTTAGAAGTAATTTGTCCATAATGATGATGGTATGTTTTTAAAAAAGGTAAACAATCAAGGATCTGAACTTAAAATAGCTACTGTACATGTTTAGGTGTCTGATTATTTGGCTATCTTCCTACAGATGTATTTGGAAGAACTTTCATTTTCATGCTGACCATGACAGAGCAGTTCTGTATAACTGGAGAGTTCCTTGATGATTTTAGAAGCAGGAAATCTATGGACTTTAATCTGCTGCAAATCTCTAGTGACATAGTGAACACCCTGATGTTACATATACACTCTGATCCTCTTTGGATAAGAAAGCTGATTTTACATCTGACAGTTGTTTTAGAATTGATTAAAATCATTTTGAAAACAGCAATTTGCCTTGGAAAGGAACATTTGTGATTAAATTTTTGAATATCACAATCTGGTGGTCAGTGTCTCAGTGCCTGGTCAGGCAAAGTGAGGCTCTAGACTCAACCTCATGGCTTTGTCTGGAATGCAGTAATTTTTTTATGCTGCATCCAATCAATTCCAAAATTTGAATAAACGGTTTAGGCATCATTGAGTCTGGCGAATATGGGAAACTGGACATGGGAAAATGGGGGTGGGGAGAGAAGGTGGGGGGAAAAGGGGTTGGACACAGAGCGCATGGCATCTAGTTAGCAGACCAATCAGCTTCACCAGGTCTATAATTATCTGCTTGATGGCAGCCAATAACACTCCTCATTTCATCTCTGCCCTTCTTCCCAATAAAGTTTAAATTGTTTTCCCAGGCAGAAAGAAAAGAAATAATAACGGTGGGGGTAAATGGGAGAAACCCCTGGCATGAGGGATGAAGTTGGAGGTTGCAGGGAGTCCTGAAAAAGAGGGAAATGGGAGGGTAGCACATATGGAGCTTGTGGGAATGGAGGGATTCAAGGAGTCACTGGCCTGGAGAAAGAGCTCAACCTACAGAAGGAATAAAATGTGCAACCCTCTACTATTCATTTTACTATTACATCAGGTGCCATCCTTTTAAGTATAGTTTCCAGAATAACATGAGCCACATCAGCCATGAAATTCACGGCTGTAGTAAACAAGTAAAGATATATTCCAAACTTCAATTTCTGATTGACTAATTAAATGTACCACTTCCTCTCACTTATTTTTATTTTCTTCTCCTTCCCAGGTAAGTTTTAGTTGTTTTGTATGAATAATATTATTACACAATATGTACAGGATTGAATAATATAGATGTGGCTTGCTGTTCCTCTTTTTCTCGTTTCTCAGTTACTGAATAAAAAAGAAGGCTAACAGTGGATTATTTATTTAGATGGGAATATATTCCTTTTAGAGAATTGGAATTGTTGCCTTTAGTATTTAGTTCAGTTTAAAAAAACCTAATCCTCAATTTCAGAAGAAAACTAGCCTTTGCTGTAAATGTCTATGGCCTAAGTAAAATGTATTAAACCTATTCATGCAATGTGCTTCTATAGTCATTTATGTAAAATGTACCCTCCTGTGATGCCCCCAGCCTGTGCAGGTTTGGACATAACAAAACGTTCATCACATCTTTCAACTTCAGTCTCATGTGTTAATGTTATTCATTATTGATATCTATATGAGGCAAGATACTGTTTAAATTTCTTTTCTTTTCTTTTTTTAATTTTGCGGGGAGGATATATCACATCTCACAGAAGTATAGGACAGTTGACAAGGCAAATCCCTTCTGAGAAGATAAACTGTATTATTGAGCATATAGATCCAGAAAACTTGTTTAATACATTTTATTTAAACCACATTCACTGCAGCAAAAAAAAAAAAATTGTAAATACACTCAAGACCTCACTTTCTGTCTCATTATGTAGATTTCTTTATAAATGCTACTATGCAACATAAGGGCTCTTGCTTAGAAGACACTATGGTCCTTCTCCAAAAAGGGCATGGGTTCTACAGATTTCATGTCTTCAAAGGAAAGAAATTCAGTAGCCACTTTCATGACCACTGCTTCTTATGATATTCTAGCAGAAATAAAACATCTGGTGTAATTTGAAGATGGGAAGAAGGGCTGAGACACTGGCCAGCCGATCATATATCTAAGAACTGCCTTAACTCATTTACACTCAAAATGCTGACTAACATGTGGAGATTTATGGCAGTTATCCCAAGACAGAGAACTAAAAATTGTAATGTGGTAAAATTTACTTGCAAGTTAGTTAAAAACAAGCCAAATCCAAAATTCTGATGCCATGGGGCCTTTGCACTGTGGGCCTGATTCGAAGTCCACTGAGGTCTGTGGAAAGATTCCTATTTACTTCAATCTGATTTGGATCAGGCTCCATAACTGGGGGCACAATAAATTATTAGAATGAAACAAATGTTGAACTGGCTATTAAAATACCTTAATAATAATGATCAGTCTGATTATTTTGATTTCACTCACACGAAATATTAAAAAAACATTCTTTTTAATACCTTCACATGGTGAAGTTGGTTGTCAACTGCTATAAAATGAGAAATATTTTCCAGAAGTGCTAATTCTCCCAGTTCATCTATATTATTATTGCTGATATTCAACACTGACAAAGATTTCTGGAAGAAAAAAGAAAAAAAATACAATTATTTTCTTACATTGCAAAAGTGTAATAGTAATTCCTTTGAGAAAATTCTGTCAGCAGGGGCACATTGTGAATTTTGTAAGGTTTGGCTGAAATGTGTAAATGAGACTACACAGGATCGTCTAATATTCCACATAATCTTTGATGCTGGATGTGCATGTCCTCTGTATAGGGGCTTGAGGGTCCCCACAAGGATATGTATTTTGGGTCATGAAGTCAACCTGCAACAATGTTGTATCTCTACTGTTTTAATAATATAATGCTTAGCATTTATATAGCATTTTTAATTTGAATGTTTCAAAGTGCTGTATAAAGGTGGGTAAGTATGACCCAAAGAACTCTTGATGCCAACTGGCAGACAGCACGGGGTGCAGAAGGCTTTACAGGGATCCAGTGGGTCTGATACTGCATAACAGTTCACTGAAGGGTGGCATGTGAAGTCTCTACTGTGAGCCAGTTGCCCCCTGGACATTATAATTGTTACAAAATGTATGTGTAGATAATATTAAGGAGCTCTGTATCTATACTGAAAATCATGTTCTTGAGGTCTTGGAGTTAAGGTAGGTCACCAGAGGGTGACATACCTTGCAGATGTTCCTTTCAGGCAGAAGGTAACAGACACTTATTTCCCTGTCTCGTCATTTGTGTATTGTATGCTGTGACGCTTCCTGGGGGTACCCAGAATTGCAAGGCAACTTGCTGCTACTTGCCCTTAGCGTGAGGAAGCCTCATCTATGCCTGATGGGGGTCAGTTCTCCAACTCCACCAGCCACGAGCAACACCAGCACTCCACTCCAGGCCTTGCAGGCCCCGCTGTTACTTTGCAGGTTAGTGATAGGGACACTCCAACCTCAAGCCCACTGAGCATCTCCCTGGAGTGTCCAACTCCTGAGCCTCCTGGACACTCACAGTATTCACCAATCCACTACTTCCAAAGAAACAGCTTACCAGTTTCACTTTATATCACCACTCAGCTTAATTCAAAGCACTTAGTTTTATTTATAGTGAAATCAAGCATATATTTATTTAACAAAGAATAGAGATTCAAGTAGAAGTATTGGAAACAAAAGGTTACATATAAAATAAAATTATAATGCATTCTAGAGCCTAAACTTAATTAACAAGATACTCATGTTTAATAAAGTATTGCTCACCCCAAATTCTTGCAATGCACTGCTAAGCAGGCTGTGACTCTTTTTTCATAACATGTGCAAGCTGTCAGTTTGCCTCCCAGGTGAAGGATTCCCTGTGTTTCTTTGCACTCCAAGATATACCAGACTAATTCTTCAACTTTATTCATAAATAGGGCACCTACTGCTGTTTGTTTCCTCCTGTTGCTTTCCTCTCTTGTAGATTTTACAATCTCTCAATTTGTACCTGAGTGACAGTGGGGCCTGCAAGGCCTAGAAGAAAGTGCTTGTGTTGCCTGTGGGCTTCTTTGTGCTAAGGGCTGGTGGTAGAGTGGTGCCTCACAAGCCAGAGGACCATGAAAGCATCACAATAAGTATTAATAGCTTTAATTTCCAGATGCAGAGCTGAGACACAGAAGTTAATTGACGCCCATGGTCACACACCAAGTCTACAGAAGAGCTGGTATTAAAATCCATATTTTCTGACTCCCACATTCCATGCTCTAACCACTAGATTATGCTGCCTTCCTTTCAGACCTGATCTCACAAACCTTTCTCATATGCACAGTCCTATTGCCTTAGCCTTTCTTTTGGAACTTACCCTCTTGATGAGTCCAACAATGAATAAACATGACCTGGGCCTTTTAGTAACGTGCAACTTTTTGGAAAACAACACGAGGTAATCCATCATGGAACACTCTTTTGGAGTACCTATAGTGAGCCCGCTGTTCTATCCCCAAAATAAATGTAGTTCAGGTAACCTTTATCCAAATTAGCAAAATACTGTATAATTTTATGTCAAAGGAAAAAAAAGGCACTTATGCATTTAGGAACTGGAAAGAGGCATATTGAACTTGCATGTTTAAATATAGGCTAGAAAAGGGACTAATTATTGCTTGACTGCTGATTGTTTTTTTCAGCAGTGCAAATCTAGAAACCTAAATCCCTCCTAGAACCTGATCTGAAGAGTGAGCTCTGCATTTCAGAAAAGGGCAGAAGTTTTAGCTCTACCATCCTTCCTGTGCACACAATTAATAACCCCAAACTTCCCAAACAGTGGTCCAGGGACCACAGCTGGTCAGCAAAACAATAGCTAGTAATCCATAGAGAGATGACTGGGCTCATGTTTCTGGCCCTTTCCTTGTTTCCAGCCATGAGAACAAGAACAGATGGGAGAGGAAACAAATGTGAAGAGCAAAAATAGACACTGTGATTAACTTTGTACAAAAAGGACAAAAGACAGCTCTCTAAAGATGGTTGAAGAAAAACCTGATTATATTTCACAGACTGAAAAAACTGTTCATCTTTTCATAAGGATTTTCCCCAGAATGCTGCCAAATTCATGGTCTGCTGGGTTATTAACTCTAAGTGCCACCTCTGAAAAAGTTTGCAAGCTTTGGATTCAAGAAATGAATAATTGACTTCTCTATGATAAATCCCTTCTCTCTTTTCAACTTATTCACTGTTTATTTCTTCTGCATAAAGCAAATGTATCCTTCAGCTTCAGGCAAATAAATAAACAAATTCCACAAATAAACAAGCAAACAGATGGCTGGACTCTGCTGTAATGTGGCACTCCATTTTTTTCCTAGCTATTTTCTAAGTTACATGGAGAGAAAAAAAAATCAACTCTTTACAGATCCTACTTGAATGGAGCCCTTATAACTAAGGAAAAGGAGGCAATATACAAAATATTGAGCCATCCACACTACCTTCCTTTCATAGGTCTATTGCAGGGGTTGGCAACCTTTGGCACGCGGCTCATCAGGGTAATCCGCCCACCCTGCTTCCCGCAGCTCCCACTGGCTGGGAACGGTGAACCGCAGCCACTGGGAGCTGCAGGGGCCATACCTGCGGATGGGCAATGTAAACCAAATGTCTCGCAGCCCGCCAGCAGATTACCCTGATGGGCTACGTGCTGAAGGTTGCCGACATCTGGTCTATTGTCACTGCTTGTCAGAAAATTCATATATATGCTTACCGCCAGGGAATGAAGAGTTCTTGGATCAAACAAGAGCTTTTCTCCAAGAGGAAGCCGCTGGCTTTCAACATGTAGCTCTCTCAGTTCTTCTAATGTTTCCAAGCCCTCTACTACCGTGATGTAATTGCCCCCCAGATACCTGCAGAAAATAACATAAATGGGACTTAACGCAGTTTGAGGGTAAAAAACAAAACAAAGCAGATCCACACTCAAGTCTCAAAATAGAAATGAATCCCTTACAGGCATTATTAAACTGTAGCAATGAATGTGTTAAGGAACTGCAACTGAGTGAAGAATTCCTATGTAAATAGACTTGTATCCAGCTGTACTATTTATAGATTAACAGATGCAAGTCTAGTCTGTCAATTCTATTAGTCTATAGATAATAATACTGTTGTTAAATCTTCTGGAAAAGAAGACAGTATTTCAAACAGAGTAAGTCTAATGATAAATTTCAAATAATATCCATTGCTACACAGTGTATGTGGTCACAGAACACTTGAATGGAAATATTATATAGCCAATGAAGGGCATTTATGATTTCTGGCAAGGCTCCTCCTTTGCCTCATCAGCCCGAGTTTCTGCTTTGGCAGTAGGGGCCTAAAATAAATCAGTCCTACTCTGGAGGTTTTGAATGATTTGGGCTTTTTTCCCCAATGCTTACAAGGTGAGCCTCAAGGTAGGCACAAGTAGTTCTCTTAAGCACAAAAAACAAACTCACAACACAAAAGAAATATATTTCCTTGTCCTTCTCCAAGGCGTTGACTTATTATGCTGGCATCTGGTTGCCAGCCCTTCCCCAAGCAGAAGTAAACTTAGTTGCTTCCCTTATAGCAGGGGTAGTCAACAGGTGGACCAAATCTGGACCTGCAGATGCTTTTGAATGTACGCTGAAATCTTTTTATTTACTTATTATCATTATTGTTGTTATTTTCGCTGAAGTATTGATCTTGACTGTACCTTGACCAAGAAATTTGGACCTTGACAAAAAATGAGTGACTACCCCTGCCCTATAGGGAGAAGGGCAGTCTTCTACCTAGAAGAAGCTTTTCCTCACTGATGCCCCTAACCCTGTTGTAGCTTGTTTGGCATCCCTCTCTCTCACCAGAAGAGGGGTTTTTTAAGGTCACCAGCATCACTTAATTGGACTCAGGTGTCTCTAATTAACCTGAGGTAACCTTGTTTCAGTACATAGGGAAAAGAGCCTTCACCATTCTAGGACTGATATACCTGCCTTCCACCACATTCTCAGTGGTACTAAATAACAATCAGTTGGTGTTAACTAATGGATCACAAGCTTCAGCTTGTCTGAGTGACCCAATTCAGCATCCATTTAGCATCCAGCGAGGTTAAATGCTCTACTTAATACTTCCAGGTGGTGGTACATCTTCGGGCATGTAGGCCTTGCTTAGTTTTACCTCCTAGATCTGATTCTCATCAAACACTCTCCCCTGCACCCTAGCTTTTATCATGCCTTTGCCTACAACCACTGTAAAAAAACCAAAACACCAAACCACTTATAGCTGTCAGATCTGACTTTGTCATGGATTTGAAAGACAACATTTAGCTTACTTACAGGGAAAGGACTTCAATGCTTAATTTCTTCTTAAATTTCTTATCCATACATAGCATACAATAATTTTTTTTTATTTTTTCAAAATAAAAGAATTTTCACTTACAGTTTCTCAAGTTTTTTCAGTGATGTGAGGTTCTCTATACATGAAATACAATTGTTTTGCAGGTACAGGTGTGTTAGATTTGAAGCAAAGCACAAGTTATGGATTTGTCTAATTTGGTTATCATACAAATATAGGACATTAAGATTTCTGCACAAAGAGAGGTCATCCTGGAAAAAAGAATAAAATGATTATATTCAGCTCCTTTATAATCAACTTCTGGAGCTTGTTATTTTTTGCTTTAGATTCAGTTCTGCTGTATGATCTATCTGTATATTTTCACCACTGACAAACACTAATTTTAATTCACCATTTGTAGTAAACATAATTAAGCAACTGTCTCCTGGGGCAAAGACTGATTTTTCTTTTTAATGCTTTGCTGTATTGAAACTGAGAATCATGGCTCTCCCCAGTTTGTGAACAGGACTTAGTTTATGATCTCATTGTCTTCCCTGCCTTCTTCAAGTACATTTCAGGAAAATATCTGTTCAGTGGATTGCTGCCTCAAACAAACTGAAAGCTACCTTAATATGTCATTGGTGTAATGGAAAACAGTTTCTCGGTATAAAAACGTTGAATGTATTTTACTATATTTCCTTTTTTAAGATTTCACCAGAATCTGATGCTTCCTTGAAAGACATTCTTAAAAATAACCTGAAATATATATATAAAATTCTGCTAGAATATTTATATCAAAGTATTCCTAAGGCATCTGTCACCTTGGTATCTGAAGGCCTGTTCTCCTGCAACTGGGTCTTCATGGCAGACCCCTGCTCCTGGGCTTAGCTCTTTTAACTCCAATGGGACTCCATGAGGGTGCAGGTGTTTGCCTACATAGAATCCAGCCACAGGATCAGGGCGTAATACCTTTACGGTTCAAAACAGGGTTTAATGTTTTGTTTTAAAGAAATCCATCCCTGGTTTGAGTTTAGTTGCGCAGGGTCTAGCAATTTCAAAACACAGTCAGTATCTTGAGGGAAATCAGAACTAATCCAGGCCCCACTGAAATCTATGTCAAAACTCCCATCATTAAGTTGAAAAGGAGCAGGATAGATATCACAGTTTGCAGGTTTACTCTTTTAAAATTTAAGTACCATTATTTTTAAAATGGTTAGACCAAAGAGAGCAAATTCATTCACTAATGAAAGGTATAACTTGTGCAATTTTGGACAACCACCATAATGGTCCAAATGTATTAGCCTCATTAGCCTCACTTGACCTATATCCCATCCTGTTTCTCTCCTTCCCTTTCCCAACCTTCCTCCAAAATGCAGGGAATAAATCATAGGCAAGTGCAAAGAATTTGCTACAAGTTAACAACTCTTCCATAAGATTCCCAAGAGAAGAAAAAATAGCTGTTTAAAAACGAAAGTAGTCCTGTATTTTAGCACCAATTGAGACGATTACTACCTCTTTAAAATAATGAAAAATCTGAGCTGCAGAGTTTCTGTTCCCCCCTTCCTCTCTTGGTCATTAATTAGTTACAGTACCTTTATTAGGTATTATTTGCATTGCAGCAATGCCCAAAGGTCCTTAATTAGCATCAGTGCACTGGATAAACTCTACAGCTCACATTTTTCATGAAATTAATAAGGTGGCAAATGTCTCAAATTCAATTTCATTTTTAAAACAATAACTATATATTTGCCTCTTCTATGGAACGTTACGAAAGATATTTTAAACTTTAACCTTTCTTAAACTACAAAACATTGTTTAGCATATGAAAGGCAGAAAGCTACTGAGTGCATCTCTCTTCTTCAAAGTGCAATTGCTTTTATATACTTCTTTCTTTTAATAAAAAAATATTAGGTAAAATAGCTGATGTGCCCAATACATCCTTCCACTGTGCTGGATACATAGGTTACACCCCCCATTTTCATGCAGTTAAAAATCCCAACTGACTTCAATGAGAGTTTTGCCGGTCTTAAGAAAACAGAACAAGGCCAATAGTCAAGAACAATTTTGTTGGTCAGTGGGAATTATAAAACACTGAAGTATGTGAATATATGAAAGAACTACAGGTACTATTGTAGGGATATTAAAGGTTTATATTAAACATGGTTTATATGAAAAATGATTTATTGATTTATTGTTAATTGATACTTTATAACTTAAGGTTTATGTTAGAAGTAAATTTGTGATTCCCAACATTTAGCCTCTAACCTGCAAGCCACCAGCTGTGTCTGTGTAAAGCCTGCTCAAAGAGATACTTGGTATAAAACTTGTTAAGCTCAAAGAAATACTTTGTATAAAACTTGCTAAACATTAATTAACTCTAAGTAAGCCAAAACAGTAGCTGTTATAGTGTATAGATAGAGAATGTCTTGCCAACTACAGAACCAGTTTCTCCTCCCTTGGTTTTCACTCAGCTGCTAGAACAGGGCCTCATCCTCCCTGATTGAATAACCTCGTTATCTCCAGCTTGCTTCTTGCTTGCATATATAAACCTGCCCCTGGACATTTCCACTACTTGCATCCGAAGAAGTGGGTATTCACCCACGAAAGCTCATACTGCAAAACGTCTGTTAGTCTATAAGGTGCCACAGGATTCTTTGCTGCTTCTTAGATAGAGACCCCCACCCTCTGTAAGTTTTCATCTCACTTTATCTTTGTTTGTTAAAAGACAGGGAGTCTCACATAAATTGGTAACACCCCAAAAAGTAAAGAGACAGTGAAATAGATGTGATTAAGATAGAGAATGTATGTGAATGAATGGTTAGGGAGTCACCAGCCTGAAGAATTCAGTGTCGGCTGAAGAAGGTGTCAAGTGGGATCAACCAGATGACCCCCGGAGGGCAAACTGGAATCCACCCACCACATCTCAAAGGAAGGAAAAACAAAACATCTAATAACATGGAGCCAGCCACCTGCTGATTGATTTAGCAACAGCAAAATGAAGCAACTCATGAACTGACATAGGAATAAATTCCTATAAAACTGGACTCTAAAGACTGAGAACTTTGAGTCTATGGTTCTGCTGCCAGCCTCCAGGAGCATCAGATGCATCTGACACAGACTCGGCTCCATCCTCATGACCAAGATACCTGGCCAGTAACTTGGCATGAGCAACATCTAGGCTGGTAACTATAACATCTATACAGAACCTGAATGAATGATTGTGTGAATGAATATGTGTGAGTGTGTGTGTGTATAAGGAATAAGTAGTGATAGAAATAAGTAGTAAAACAACATTGTTTGCTTTTGTCTTTTGCTATCTTTTGTTTTATTATGGTATTTACAATAAATGTGGCATCTTTGCCTTATCCCTCTTAATAAGATTCTGCTGGTTTTTATTATATTGGTATAACACTATCACAGCTTTAAGGTGTTTATGTTCCAAATATCTGTACATTCCAAATTAATCTTATGTGCTGCCAAGTACACGCACGCTCTCCCAGAGTATCTATTTTTAAAAATTCAGCAATGCATGCTAAAATGTGTGTTTCCAAATAGACCTTTTACAAAATCTGGTCAATTATAATGTTTTAAAATATAATATTGGGATCAGCATTGTCCTCCTAAAAATTAACAAATAATCAAAAACAGCACTAAAACATCCTAAAACCCCAGCTATAAAACTGAGTTAAAATTAAAAGTAGTATTTTCATGATTTATGAAAAAGTCCTTACAATTGTATCAATATTTTTATCTGATAAGTTCAGGTGAGTTATCTTTCTCAGGTACTGTGCCAGGGATTCTTCTTTGCGGTTTTTGTGATTGATGCTTTTAGCAACTAGATCCACAGTTAGTCGAACCATAATTCTGTAATTAGCCAAATTTTCACAGAAACTGTTTCGATATCACTACGAATTCCATATATTCTTGTAAGTGACTTTTCTAAAGTGCCTTCAAAATAAAATGAACAAATAAGATTACAGTGTTTTTAGACAGTAACTCTGGCAAAGTTTAAAAAATATATTTTACCAAAAATCTCATTAAAGTTTAATGTAATTTTCCCCATGCAATTTCTTTCACATTTACTGCAAGGCATTTATGTATAAACAGAAGCCTCCTCTTTTATAATCAACTGCTCCGTCCTGGTTTTCATCTTCTTGTTTTTGAAATTTTTCCAAAAAATAAATGATTATATCACAATATTTTGTTTGTTGTTTCAGTGTGTTTTAGAGGCTTGCAACACCCATTTCTAGTCAATTTCATACTGAAGCAGTAGAAATAATTCCTGGCCACTTTTACATAAATAACTAATTACTGACAGTCCCTAACCTTAATTCAAAAGCACTTTTATCAGCAGTTAATCAATTTACACCAAACATAAGAAGCTTTAAGTATATCTGATATCCTCAAGGATTCAAAAACTTAACTCTAAATTTACATTTGTCTATTACTGGGGTTGGTGGCACGTCTTATCCTAATGATCAGGGGTTCTCAAACTTATTGCATCACAACCCCCTTCTGACAACAAAGTTATTATGTGACTGGGGGGTGGAACCCAAGCCCTGCCACCCTGGGTGGGGGGAGAGGGAGCTGGAACCTGAGCCTCACTGCCTCAGGTGGGGGTTGAGCGCTCAGGCTTTAGTGTCAGCCCTGGGTCCCAGCAAGTCTAATGCTGGCCCTAGCAAATCCATTTTAGGGTCCTGACCACAGTTTGAGAACCACTGCTATAGTTGCACAATAGTTAACACAACTCTATAGTGCTGTTGGTGAGCACACAACTTTAAAGTGAGTAAAAATTTAATATCGAAAATGTGCCAAACCTAGTTTTATCACTTAAAACACTGATAAGCATGAAAATAAAATATTAAAAGACAGCTGCAGCCTAAATTCTTAGGGAGGATTGACCACATGCAAAGTCTAAAGTTCAACAGCTTTCAGTTGTACATGTACAAAACAACTTTATTTAGTTTTATTTAATGGGGAAAGTATACTTTTTTCCTGCTCACAATTCAAAATGGACTGAGCAGATTCTCCTTAAACTTTCCCCCACAATTTCACCAGTGCCCTGAGGCAAATCATGGAGAGCACAGTGTTACCAACTCCCATGAAATCTGTGGCTCTTCTTAAATCCCAGCTCCTGGAATCATGTGACTACATGAGAATTGAAGCTTTTTCTAAAAAAACCAAACAAAAAAATAAAAAAATTTCTAGCTCTCATGGTTGTGGATCAAAGCTTGAAAATTTTTGGTGCCACACCCAAAGACACAGTACCAAGTCCACATTTATTGTTTTAAAAATCTTGTTATTTTTAAGCCAATATCATGATCAGCTCAGGTCAGCAATACTAAGAGTGTCACTGAAGAAATGAAGTCTGAGAAACTAAGCAGCAGGTGAAACGCAAGGAGAGCATCTAATGCGACTTCAGTGCTTCCTGCTGATACAAGCTTCTCCCCATGCTCTATATGCATCAGGCCCTAATACGCCATGGAGCCACGCAGGGGTGCTGGAACTATTTTTATAGTGGGGATGCTAAGAGACATTGACCCAAACAGTAAACCGTGTATATAATGGAAACCACTTCAAGCCAGGGGGTAGTGCAGCACCCCACAGCCTAGTTCCAGCACCTAGGCTATGGAGCCACCCTGCAGCCTTCCCCACCCCATCATCCACAGTCCCCTTCTGCCTCCCCCCCACCCATCACTTCCCTGCTCCTTCCCGGCCCATCTAACCCAGTGTGATGGCAGCACCTCAGCCCACCCCCACCCATCTGGCACATCCACGGCTGCGCCTCCCCTGCCATCCTCCCGATCTCCGCCCTCCGATGGCAGTGCCAGTGCCCCCCTCTCCACCCCCGCCCGACCTCCCCCCCTCCGCCCCAGCGCCGCCGCCCCGCCCGTCACCCTAAGCTCCCCAGCGACGGCAGCACCCTCCCACCCGTCCCCTCCTGCGCTCGTGGCCGGTCGCCCCGCACCCCCGCGCCTACCACACGCACCGCCCCCCGCTGGCCGACCAGCGCCAGTCTCGGTGCGGGATGTGACGGAACCGTGCGCGGCTTCTCGAGCCGTCTAGTTCAGGGCCGGTTGCTAGGGTGACAGAACGCCAGCCGCAGAGGCTGCCGGGTGGACGCCTGGACGGTTCCTCCGCCCGCAGGAGTGGGCGGGGCTACAATCCTGCCTCTCGCCGCCTCAACTGTCGCGGAGGATAACTCGCGCGCATGCGCACTGGAGTCGAGAGCGCCTGGGGTTCCGCGTGAAGCTGGGGCCTGACCCTCCAAACAGGGAGAGACACTTGCCCAGTCTCCGTCCTCCCAGGGCTGCTGGTTGGGCCGCTTGCTCCCAGCCCCTGGCCGGAAAAGGCGCGGAACGGCAGCTCCTGTGCGAGCTTCCACCGGCAGCCTGCGGGCAGCTGCTCCCCCGGGGCTGGTTGTTCAGAGCCTGCTGCTGCGGCTGGGCCGCGTGCGCTCAGCCCGCCCTGGCGGTGACTGTAGCCCCTGAGCAGGCCCGGGGCTCGGGCCACACGCTTATGCCAGATGCACGTAGAGCGCATAGCTGGGGGCAGGCCGGGAGAGCGGACACAGTTACAAAGTAAAATTAAGAAAAACCAAAGCAGGAGCCTGTTCTGGCAGCCACACTGTGGTAGAAGTTCAGGAGCCTCGAGTGAAACGCCCTCCCTCCCCCATTCCAGGCAGCAAAATAGGGTCTGCTGTAGGGTGACCCGGTGTCTCATTTTCAACTGGAACAATGGACCCTGGTGGCTCTGCTCAGCTCCACCGACCGGGCCATTAAAAGTCCAGTTGGTGGGGCTGCAGAGCTAAGGCAGGCTACTCCCTGCCTCTCCTGGCTCTGCGCAGCACCCCGCAAGCAGCCAGCAGGTCTGGCTCCTCGGCAGGCAGGTGGGTGACACAAGACTCCATGCACTGCCCCCACCCCAAGCACCTGCTCCACACTCCCATTGGCTAGAAACCATGGCCAATGGGAGCTGCGGGGGCAGTGCCTGCGGGCAAAGGCAGCGCATGGAGCTGCCTGCCGCGCCTCCACCTAGGCGCCGGATCTGCTCGCCGCTTCTGGGGTGCAGTGAGGAGTAAGGACAGGCAGGAAGCCTGCCTTAGCCCCCACACTGTGCCACTGATTGGGAGCTGCTGGAGGTAAGCCCATGCCCCAACTCCCCACCCCAGAGCCTCCACCCCCAGATGGAGCCCTCAACCCCTGCACTCCAACCCCCAGCCCAGAGCCCTCTCCCACACCCTTAACCCCTCTGCCCCATCCCCCGCAGCCTGGAGCCCCCTCCTGCATCCTAGAGCCTGCATCCCCAGCTGAAGCCTGCACCCCAGCCCAGTGAAAGTGAATGAGGGTGGGGGGAATGTAGTGAGTGGGGGGCAGGGCCTTGTGGAAGGGGTGGGGAAGAGGGTGTGGCCTCAGGGAAGGGACAGGGCTAGAGCAGTGGTTCCCAAACTTTAACAACCTGTGAACCTCTTTCACTAAAATATCAAGTCTCGCGAACCCCCTCCTAAAAATGAATATTTCCAGGGATTTTCTCCTTCACTGGAGTATAAATAATAAAAGTAGTGATCTTGGAAATATAAAATTTGTTTTTATGACATGCTTATTACACACTATTTATTATTATTATTATTTATAATTACAGTATTTGTATTACATTATGAAATGGCAACACTCTTCCAAGATCTCACTTTTGTAGCTTGTATCACTTTGAATAAGCCTATTATAAGACAAAGCTCCTATGTTTCATCAAGGAGCATCAGATGTGAAACAGCAAGAAGGTATTTAAGAAGCCAACTCAGTTCCTCCTACACAAGCATTCAGGTCTTGAGCAGTCCAGGCAAACACCGCATGTTACAACAAAGCTTAAACTTGTTCTTGATAACAATTTAAAAAACAATACTAGCTGCCTATTTAATTTTAAAAACAGCAAAAAATATCCACCTCCCTTTCCATTTCTTATAAAGAGTCTTGAAGTTTAAATCTCAGTGTGATAGATATGCTTGCTTTGATCTGGTTAGCTCTTGGAAGTCCTGGGGCTCCACTGGGCTGCTGGCCCAGTGCTGCCTGGGGTCCCTAGGGACAGCTCTGTCCACCATTAGGGAATTTTTTCCTGAGAACCCCCTGTAACATTTCGTGAAACCCCAGGGGGTCACGAACCCCAGTTTGGGAACCACTGGGCTAATGTGTTTGGTTTTGTGCCATTAGAAAGTTGGCAAACCTAGTCTGCTGTAGGAAATGCTATTAAACATATTCTGGCTGTGATAAATTGTAAAATAGGCAGACAAAAGTGCACTTAAAAGATCTGATGGTGTCACAGCTGACAGCTTCAGGGATGTGCATGTTTGGTAGCTGAAGGATTTTGTTTAATAACTTAGTTTTCTCAGTTTGACATGTCCTCCCATAGCTGGCAACTGTAACTAGTCATAGAAAAGACAAAAGTGCACTTAGAAGTACCCCAAGACAGTGGTTTTCAACCTTTTTTTCATTTGCAGACCCTTAAATATTTTCAGATGGAGGTGCATACCCCTTTGGAAATCTTAGACATAGTCTGTGTGGACCCTGCAGGGATCCACAGGTCACAAGTTGAAAACCACTGCCTTAAGATGTTGAAGCAGCACCAATATGGTAGAAGTTAAGGATCCTATGGCATTTTACATAAAATGGGTGACAAGCTCAGGGTCCCAACCACCATTACCTCTGTCAGCAAATCCAGTTTTGCTATATCAACAGCACTTAGGTATATTCTATTGGTATTTAACACTAAGAAAGAGCAAACACCAACTATAAACTCAAGGAATAGAATTTATACTCACAAATAACCTGCTGATACAGAGACATGAGTACTAAGCCATATTTACATTATAGAGATATTTCACTGTAATTTCTCAAAAATATGCATAATATAAATTAAAAGCATAACTCCTGCTGTTACAGCATGCATTCAACAACCACTTATAGTCTCTTGCTTTCCAGTTGATTCTCCACTGATTTATCTGAAGTGGTACACTTAAGTTATGAAAGAAAGAGAAGCAAAGTAGAAAGGAGCATAATTGTGGTTTCTGAAAGTCAGGGAATCCTCTAGTCCCCTCCTCCACCACAAACATTAAATATTAAGAATAGTTGCTTCTAATAATAATAAAGCAAATTTTCTAAGGTCTAGAAGACTCAACAATTTTTTGAACCCCCAATTGTTGGTCAGCTGTCAACACAAACTAACAAAAGACAATGTTTAAAAGAGGTCATACACTATTTTTATTCCTTTGTAGATCTCTCTAAAGATTCTGGGGCTGAGTTTTCCCATGTGTAACATGCACTGGCATGAAGCTTAATACTTTGTTTAGCCACCAGCTTTTGGGGGATTGCCCCATTCTTTGCAGTTCACCCTAGTTGAGTGACCACAGCTGGCTCCCCACTAGGACTCTGGACACAAAAGCACTTTGGGATCCTCAAGGAGAAGACACTATGTAACTTTAAATTACAAACAATGTTGTTTGCTTTTTAGGAAATGCCTTGAACAGGTGTAAATTGAGTACATTCTTCTTTTTTTGGGGCGGGGGCGGGAGAAGTGTCCCTTCAATAAGAGATTACTCATTTTGTGCAGTAACTGCAGTCCTTCAAGATATTTTTCTCTATGGGTGCTCCACTTCAGGTGTGCATGTGCCTGTCGAGCCCTTGAGCAGAGATTGTCAGTTAGCAGTATCTGTTTGGCCTGCTCATGTGCCCTATGCCTCCTTGTGCTGGATACTGAGACTATTCAGGGATGTGCGGGCAGCCCCCCCCCCCCAGTTCCTTGTCCAACCAAACATTCCCTAAGGAACAGGCCAAAGCAGAGGGGAAGGAGGCCAGGTAGTGGGGTACCCAATAGGTATGCAGATCTCAAAGAACCACAGTCAATGCATAAAGTGAGTAACCTCAACTTCCCTATGCATTCTCCATTTCAGGTGACTTCTGAGCAGTATTCCCAGATGCAAGAGAAAGCTTCAGAATAGAGTCCAGAAGTAAAGACAGTATTGCAGAACCAAAGTGCTGCATTGGATCTGACAGTATGGGTCAAGGCCTAATGTTTCTCAAACAGATGTAGGTCAGGGGTTTGTTACAGGAGTGGGTGGGTGAGATTCTGTGGCCTGCGTTGTACAGGAGGTCAGACTAGATGATCATAATGGTCCCTTCAGACCTTAAAGTCTATGAGTCTATATGTATTGAAGCCCATGTAGCAGCCCTATATATTTCAGATACTGGTACACTCTTCAGTAGTGCAGTAGATGTTGCCTGCAATCTGGTTGAATGTGCTATCTCCCTTTGGGGGCCAAGGGGAGGGGATGAATACCCGCAGCATCATAGCAAGTGATAATACACCCAGATATCCATCTCAATAGTCTCTGAGTAGAGATGGAGGATCCTGTGGATCTATCCGCAAAGGAAACAAAGAGGCTAAGTGACTTCCTAAATTGCTTGGTCCTATCTAAGTAGAACGCCAATGCCCTTCTAACATCCAAGGTATGTAAACAGGATTCCTGTAGAGAACTATGTGGCTTTGGGAAAAACACTTGTAGATGAATGGATTGATTAAGGTAGAACTCTAATAGCACCTTAGGTAAGAATTTAAGGAGTGGACCTAAAGAAACCTTGTCCCTAAAGAACACTGTAAATGGAGAGAATCTGCCATTAAAGCTCTAATCTCCCTGACCCTGTGGACTGACATGATGACTAGTAAAAAGGCCATTTTCATAGATAAATGCAACAGAGAACAGGTTGCCATTGGTTCAAATGGAGGACTCATAAAGTAATTGAATACCAGGGTGAGGTCCCAGGTCGGGGTAGGGTTTGTAATCTACAGACAGAGGTTCCCCAAACCCTTAATAAACCAAGAATATAACAGATGAGCAAATAAGGAGAATCTTTCTACAGGATGATGAAAGACTGATATTGCGGCCAAATGTACTTTAACTGAACTGATTGATAATCCCAATTTATTTTGATCCAACAGATAATCCAGGATGTCTGAAAGTGGCACCAAATCAAGCAGGAGGCAGCGATGACACCACCAATGTAAGAATTTCTTCCATTTCTAGGTTTGGATGAAATGCATGACTTGTGTCTTGTGACAAGAGATAATGGTCAGGAGCTTGGATGACAGTTGGACACATAGGTGAAGAAGGTAAGGGTAGTCCGGAGATTGGGGTCTCGGTACCAAGAGATGCTCAGTACCTTTGAGGAATGGGGATTCCGGTTCATCTGTTATTAAGAGTTGCTTAGTATATCTGAACTGCTATGGTACCAAATAGGGGATTGGTACTGATGCAGAAGCCAAGGCCACTGCGTATGGAGGTGGGGCATACTGAAGTAGATGCTGATGGTGTCTGGTGCCATTGGTTGCTTGGTGCCAAAAGTGCTGCATGCCTGGGTACCAACAGGTAGGCTGAACTCGATGATGCCAGTCTCGAGTGTTTGTGCTTGCCTTCCTTGCTGGTAGAAAGTACTGAGGCCCAAAGTACTGAGTACTAAGTACTGGAGTACTGAGCCTCCAAAGTCTTAAGTTTCTTAGGGGAAGCCTGCACTGAGATGCTGGATCTGTCCAGTGACAGATGTGCAGGGTGTCTCCTGGCCAGACTCAGAAGTTGGCCCAAGGTAATAGGTAATAATTGGAGATATACCAATCTCCTAGAACTGGAAGGGACCTTGAAAGGTCATCAAGTCCAGCCCCCGCCTTCACTAGCAGGACCAATTTTTGCCCAGATCCCTAAGTGGCCTCCTCAAGGATTGAACTCACAACCTTGGGTTTAGCAGGCCAATGCTCAAACCACTGAGCTATGGAGCATTCCATCATAAACAGAGATTAAACTCAGACTGCTATTCTTTGCCCTGGATTTGAGGTGTTACCCTGGGAAATGGATTTTGGGGTGTGCTTCAAATAACCTACCTATCACCCCCCTCAGTCTGTCCTGCTGAGGTTTCTGAGATTGTTAAGGAAACACTAAAAAGACACAGATATAACCTTCCAATAAAATTATTGACACAGGTGGTATTATTTTCCTTAATAAAGTATCTTTTTATTAATGTAACTAATAATCTCTACTACAATATAATCTAAAAGTAAAAATCAGAGACAAATCCTTTATTTCAGAATAGCAGCCGTGTTAGTCTGTATCCGCAAAAAGAACAGGAGTACTTGTGGCTCCTTAGAGACTAACAAATTTATTTCAGCATGCAATAGCATACAGTTTAAATGATTCTAAGCAGTGTGCTTTGCTATAGGTAGCCAGTCTGTGCTGACAGCAGTTCTTAGCTTATTCTTTTGAGTTTTACATAGATAAATTACAATGAAGACATACACACACACTTCAAGCATATACAGTGCCTAATACTATACTAAAACTATGCTACACTATATGTTATAAAATAACTTGCTTCCTCTTCTGATTATTTGTAGAGGTTGTGGAAGTTGCCGGTGCTTGCAGCTGTTGCTGCTCCTGGACCCCTCTCTCTCCTCAGCAATACTCTTTTCAGAATTAAACTGGTGTTTTTTCTTCTAGAGCGATAAACAACGGTTGGGAGTTATTCTGTCCAGCAAGTCTTCTGTCCTCTTGGGCAGCTTTCCAATATCTCTCTCAGCTGTCTCATTCAATTGCTTTATATATACTCGTGGGGGAATTCTGCACCAAAAAAATTAAAAATTTTGCAAAATTCTGCATATTTTATTTGTAAAAATAACACAATATAATTACACTAGCTTCAATTATTTTGGTAATTTACTTAAAAATACTTGTCAGCAAGTATGTCTGTAACAATACACACAACAAAAAAGATTCAGAAAATGTTTTTTGACAAATAGATTCCTTACTAGGCATATTAATACAGAACTCTGAGTAACAATTCATTTAAACTACAATACAGAATATTTTCTGCACCCCTCAGAAGCAGTGCAAAGGCTTGGGGGAGTCAGGGGTAATGGAGGAGCTGAGGGAGAGGGAAGTAATTGCTGGGAAGGAGCCTGGGTGTGAACTTGGAGGGTTGCTGGGTCTGAGTGGGAAAAGTATAGAACAGGGGCTTTTTTTTGGGTGGGGTGGGGATTGTTAAGGAGTCCAGAGCCGGATTATGACATTCTGAGGCCCTAAACTATGTCAAGTGTAAGAGGCCCCATACCATAAAACAAATGAATTAATTATTTTCACAGAAAGGATATTGAATATATAAACACGAAAGCTTTATACACCTCTACCCCGATATAACGCTATCCTCGGGAGCCAAAAAATGTTACCGCGTTATAGGTGAAACCGCATTATAGCGAACTTGCTTGGATCCGCCAGAGTGCGCAGCCCTGCCCCCCTGGAGCGCTACTTTACCACATTATATCCGAATTCATGTTATAGCGGGTCACATTATATCAGGATAGAGGTGTATTTGCGTATATACAAAGGTGAAGTTGTAAAAATAGAATAATAATCTAAAACACATCTTGCAATATGCCTGTTTGCGTTATAAAATAGTTTCAAATTAACATATTTTCATCTATGATTTCTTAATTAGTAGATATGAAAACTTTATATCTACAGCAATACAAAAGCAGTTACAGTTACACAGACCAGCTTACTTCATGGAAGCAGTACATCCTGCAGTATGTCTGCACATCACATCAATTTTAACACTGAAATTTAAAATACTTTCTTTTATGAGTTTTGGAGAGCAAAGTCATTGATGATGTCTTCACATGATAAGCTATGGAGTTTGTCTCTTTCGATGCACAGAATGCTTAGGGCAAATAGCTTTTCTTGCAGCATTGTTGTCTGCAGTTCATTCTTGATATATTTCAGTTGCGAAAATGACCTTTCTCCTGAGCAATTTGTTAGCATTAGATTAAAAAAAAGCTGCAAAATCACTTAAAAAAAACAGTAAAAAATTATATAATAAATATTGAGATTTTATATAGCTATTCAACTATTAATATATGTATGCCAAAAACCTGTGTTATTTTACCAGGATATTTCTGTGAAAGTTAGTGCTATTTTGTCTATGTTCTCATAGGAAAACAAGATAGGATATGTAATTTTGTTTACACCATGAATAAGGAAAATTATCTTTCTTTTCATATGAATAGATGAAGAAACTTTTGATTAATTTTGTTAGGGAAATACAAAGTTTATCCAAACTATATATTTACAAATGTTTATTCTGATTTTATTTTCACTACGAAACAGTGAATTGTTCTGATTTTTCTTTTGTCATACTATAAAAATACAATATATTATGCATATGATATGTGATTTATAAGTCTATATAAGAATTTTTACATAGCATACTACCTATAATAAAATATTATCTTGTGTGCTCCAAACCCACCAAGCAGAAAATCCCAGTCTTTTTTCTAGGCAGACATCTCTGCTGGTGTTTGCTTCTCTATCCTTTGTCTTCCCCCAGGACTACTAATTAATCTCGAATAAACACCTGGGACACACAGAGTGACAACAAGCTATATGCTCAAAGAATTTATCAGAAAGAAGACTGGTAATCTCTAGACAGGCATTGAGAAAGTGAGAAAAACTAGCCTATTTTCAAGCAAATATAATGAATATTTAATAGCCTATAAATCATATATGCACATAGTTTGAAATAACTTGCTCACCAAGTACTCAGAATATTTTGATATATATATCTTCCTTCACTTCTCTCAAAACCCTCTGCATAGGCGGCAGGTTTGTATAATTTTTGGTGGGGCCCAAAATGGTGCCCCCCCCCCGCTCCCGCCCTGTAAGCCGATATAAAATGAAGCTACAACGCGTAAGTGCCACAAAATTACAAGGGTTAATTAAAAGTGGAAAGTCAGAAGCGGCACTTGCCTACTTCAATATACAGTATTATATTTTGTTGCACCTGTTGTGATGAATTGGGAATGTTCTTAATATTTTCTCTGAATACTGTGTGGGTGCCTCAGTTTTCCCTGCAAGATGCCAACTGAAGGTGTTGGGGACAAAGAGATCAGGTGGCCTCCCTGTCCGGAAGAGACACAGAGGCCAGAGGAGGGAGTGTCAGTTTGGAGCTGTCTGGGGAAATGGGGAGAGACCCAGAACTTGGTTCTGGGCTCCCTACCCCCCAAGATGGACCTGACAGAGGGGTTCTGTTTTCTGTACCAACAAGCTCTGTTTAAACTGTGTTCCCGTCATCTAATAAACCTTCTGTTTTACTGTCTGGCTGAGAGTCACATCTGACTGCGGAGTTGGGGTGCAGGGACCTCTGGTTGCCCCAGGACCAGCCTGGGCAGACGCGCTGTGGAAAGTGCATCATGTGGAAGGGCATGCTGAATGCTCCGAGGTCAGACCCAGGAAGGTGTAAGCTTCTTGCCCTGGAGACAGTATGCTCCAAGAGAGGAGGCTCCCCCAGAGTCCTGACTGGCTTTGTATGGAGTTGTTCCAAAGCATCACAGCATCCCCTTCCACACCGTGCACTTTCCAGAAGTCCGCACAGGCACTGACACTCCCTCCTCCGGCCTTTGTCTCTTTTCCAGGCATTAGGAGGCCACCTGATCTTTCTGTTCTCCAACACCTTCAGTTGGCACCTTGCAGGGGAAACTGATTTGGGAGAAATGAAGTAAAAGCTGCCCAAACCAAGCTTGAGCACTCCTAAATTTTGAGGTGTTCAAATCTGGAAGGCAGGTGCTGGGAGTGGGAGAGGGCTGTGGGCTCTATGGGGGAGCATGGCAGCAACTCTCTGGAGCTGCATGGAGCCAGACACGCTGGTCTGAGTGGCACAGTAAGCGGTTTGGGGGTTGGAGAAGAGGTACGAGGTTCCGGGGGGCAGTCAAGGGACAAGGAGCAGGGGGGTTGGATGGGGCAGAGGTTCGGAGGGGCAGTCAGGGGACAGGCAGCAATTGGATAGGCATGGGAGTCCAGGAGGTTTATCAGGGGACAGGTAGGAGGGTCCTGGGGGGAAGTTGGGTGGGGTCTCAGGAGGGGGCAGTTGGGGACAAGGAGAAGGGAGGCTTAGATAGGGGCTGAGGTCCCAAGGGGCAGTTAGGGGCAGGGGTCTCGGGAGGGGGTAATCGGGGGACGAGGACCAGTGGTGCTTAGATAGGGGGTGGGGATCCTGGGGGGCAGTTGGGGCAGAGGTCTGGGGAGGGGGCAATCAGTGGCCAGGGGCTAGGATTCAAAGGGCTCTGGGCTGCTGGCAGCCATGGGGAGCCCAGAGCCCTTTAAATCCCAGCCGCGGCCGGGAGTCAGAGGGCTCTGGGCTGCCCGCTGCCATGGGGAGCCCAGAGCCCTCTGACTCCCGGCCGCGGCTGAGATTTAAAGGGCTCTGGGCTCCCCGCCGCAGCGGGCAGCCCAGAGCCCTCTGACTCCCGGCCGCGGCTGGGATTTAAAGGGCTCTGGGCTCCCCGCCGCAGCGGGCAGCCCAGAGCCCTCTGACTCCCGGCCGCGGCTGAGATTTAAAGGGCTCTGGGCTCCCCGCCGCAGCGGGCAGCCCAGAGCCCTCTGACTCCCGGCCGCGGCTGGGATTTAAAGGGCTCTGGGCTCCCCGCCGCAGCGGGCAGCCCAGAGCCCTCTGACTCCCGGCCGCGGCTGAGATTTAAAGGGCTCTGGGCTCCCCGCCGCAGCGGGCAGCCCAGAGCCCTCTGACTCCCGGCCACGGCTGGGATTTAAAGGGCTCCCCGCTGCAGCGGGCAGCGCAGAGCCCTCTGATTCCCGGCTGCGGCTGGGATTTAAAAGGCTCTGGGCTCCCCGCCATTGCAGGCAGCCCAGAGCCCTCTGACTCCCGGCCGCGGCTGAGATTTAAAGGGCTCTGGGCTCCCCGCCGCAGCGGGCAGCGCAGAGCCCTCTGATTCCCGGCCGCGGCTGGGATTTAAAGGGCTCTGGGCTCCCCACCACCGCGGGCAGCGCAGAGCCCTCTGATTCCCAGCCGTGGCTGGGATTTAAAAGGCTCTGGGCTCCCGGCGGCTGCCCGCAGCCCAGAGCAGGGGAGAAACCTAGCTCCAAATATTGCTGGAGCAGAGCCCCTGACTGTGAATATTCCTGGGGCTAAAGCCCCAGGAGCCCATATAAGTTGGCGCCCATGACCCTCTATTTATCCTTTTGTCAGCACTCTCTGATATTTGTCAGCACTCTCTGAAGGTTCCCAAAACTGACGGAGGGAAACCAACACAAATTTATCCTCCTCAAGATTCACTTGACACAAGTACCTAAAACAATCACCTTCAAACTCAGTCATGTGAAGCATGGATAGACATGAAGCAGAAAGTGGCATGCATACTAAAATACACAATTGTACATATGTACAGATCAAAAGAAGAAAGAACACTCTAACACTTAAGAAAACAATACATGATGTCACTCCTAGGATGAGTCCCATAGGAGTATGAGCTTGGCAGGATTGCTTAATGACATTGCCATCTCCAACCTCACATTTTTCCTGATTTTATCAGCAGTGAAATTATTTATTTATTTAAATAAGTTATGAAGGCATGGTCAGAATTTTACCAGTAGCAGCTGGCCAACAAAACGCTGCCTTAGGAAACTGATAGCAGACTTATAGAAATACTAATTTTACAAGTGCAATTATCATTTTTTTCTCAGCCCCGGCCTCCCACCTGTCAATAATGAACAATTATTGAAGGGTAAGGGTATTTGTGTAGCCAGATGTGTATATTTTTGTCATAGTTGAACAAAAATGTCTATTATTTAGAGAGAATCTTCTTTTTCCCATATCTCCTTTATTTATCAACCAATTTTGATAAAATCTGAAATGGAGTCAGTTTTTTCTTTTTTAGAGGCCCCTCATAATAGACTCTTATAGATTCATAGACTCTAGGACTGGAAGGGACCTCGAGAGGTCATCGAGTCCAGTCCCCTGCCCTCATGGCAGGACTAAATACTGTCTAGACCATTCCTGATAGACATTTATCTAACCTACTCTTAAATATCTCCAGAGATGGAGATTCCACAACCTCTCTAGGCAGTTTATTCCAGTGTTTAACCACCCTGACAGTTAGGAACTTTTTCCTAATGTCCAACCTAAACCTCCCTTGCTGCAGCTTAAGCCCATTGCTTCTTGTTCTATCCTTAGAGGCTAAGGTGAACAAGTTTTCTCCCTCCTCCTGGTGACACCCTTTTAGATACCTGAAAACGGCTATCATGTCCCCTCTCAGTCTTCTCTTTTCCAAACTAAACAAACCCAGTTCTTTCAGCCTTCCTTCATAGGTCATGTTCTCTAGACCTTTAATCATTCTTGTTGCTCTTCTCTGGACCCTCTCCAATTTCTCCATATCTTTCTTGAAATGCGGTGCCCAGAACTGGACACAATACTCCAGCTGAGGCCTAACCAGCGCAGAATAGAGCGGAAGAATGACTTCTCATGTCTTGCTCACAACACACCTGTTAATGCATCACAGAATCACGTTTGCTTTTTTTGCAACAGCATCACACTGTTGACTCATGTTTAGCTTGTGGTCCACTATAACCCCTAGATCCCTTTCTGCCATACTCCTTCCTAGACAGTCTCTTCCCATTCTGTATGTATGAAACTGATTGTTCCTTCCTAAGTGGAGCACTTTGCATTTGTCTTTATTAAACTTCACCCTGTTTACCTCAGACCATTTCTCCAATTTGTCCAGATCATTTTGAATTATGACCCTGTCCTCCAAAGCAGTTGCAATCCCTCCCAGTTTGGTATCATCTGCAAACTTAATAAGCGTACTTTCTATGCCAACATCTAAGTCATTGATGAAGATACTGAACAGAGCCGGTCCCAAAACAGACCCCTGCGGAACCCCACTAGTTATACCTTTCCAGCAGGATTGGGAACCATTAATAACTACTCTCTGAGTAAGGTTATCCAGCCAGTTATGCACCCACCTTATAGTAGCCCCATCTAAATTGTATTTGCCTAGTTTATCGATAAGAATATCATGCGAGACTGTATCAAATGCCTTACTAAAGTCTAGGTGTACCACATCCACCACTTCTCCCTTATCCACAAGACTCATTATCCTATCAAAGAAAGCTATCAGATTGGTTTGACACGATTTGTTCTTTACAAATCCATGCTGGCTATTCCCTATCACCTTACCACCTTCCAAGTGTTTGCAGATGATTTCCTTAATTACTTGCTCCATTATTTTCCCTGGCACAGAAGTTAAACTAACTGGTCTGTAGTTTCCTGGGTTGTTTTTATTTCCTTTTTTATAGATGGGCACTATATTTGCCCTTTTCCAGTCTTCTGGAATCTCTCCCGTCTCCCATGATTTTCCAAAGATAATAGCTAGAGGCTCAGATACCTCCTCTATTAGCTCCTTGAGTATTCTAGGATGCATTTCATCAGGCCCTGGTGACTTGCAGGCATCTAACTTTTCTAAGTGATTTTTATCTTGTTCTTTTTTTATTTTATCTTCTAAACCTACCCCCTTCCCATTAGCATTCACTATGTTAGGCATTCCTTCAGACTTCTCAGTGAAGACCGAAACAAAGAAGTCATTAAGCATCTCTGCCATTTCCAAGTTTCCTGTTACTGTTTCTCCCTCCTCACTGAGCAGTGGGCCTACCCTGTCCTTGGTCTTCCTCTTGCTTCTAATGTATTGATAAAAAGTCTTCTTGTTTCCCTTTATCCCTGTAGCTAGTTTGAGCTCATTTTGTGCCTTTGCCTTTCTAATCTTGCCCCTGCATTCCTGTGTTGTTTGCCTATATTCATCCTTTGTAATCTGTCCTAGTTTCCATTTTTTATATGACTCCTTTTTATTTTTTAGATCATGCAAGATCTCGTGGTTAAGCCAAGGTGGTCTTTTGCCACATTTTCTCTCTTTCCTACCCAGCGGAATAGCTTGCTTTTGGGCCCTTAATAGTGTCCCTTTGAAAAACTGCCAACTCTCCTCAGTTGTTTTTCCCCTCAGTCTTGATTCCCATGGGACCTTACCTGTCAGCTCTCTGAGCTTACCAAAATCTGCCTTCCTGAAATCCATTGTCTCTATTTTGCTGTACTCCCTTCTACCCTTCCTTAGAATTGCAAACTCTTTGATTTCATGATCACTTTCACCCAAGCTGCCTTCTACTTTCCAATTCTCAACACGTTCCTCCCTATTTGTTAAAATCAAGTCTAGAACAGCTTCCCCCTTAGTAGCTTTTTCAACCTTCTGAAATAAAAAGTTGTCTGCAATGCAGTCCAAGAACTTATTGGATAGTCTGTGCCCCGCGGTGTTATTTTCCCAACATATATCTGGATAGTTGAAGTCCCCCATCAACACCAAATCTTGGGCTTTGGATGATTTTGTTAGTTGTTTAAAAAAAGCTTCATCCACCTCTTCCACCTGGTTAGGTGGCCTGTAGTAGACTCCTAGCACGACATCACCCTTGTTTTTTACCCCTTTTAGACTAACCCAGAGACTCTCAACACTTCCGTCTCCTATGTCCATCTCCACCTCAGTCCAAGTGTGTACATTTTTAATATACAAGGCAACACCTGCTCCCTTTTTCCCCTGTCTATCCTTCCTGAGCAAGCTGTACCCATCGACACCAACATTCCAATCATGCGTATTATCCCACCAAGTTTCAGTGATGCCAACAATGTCATAGTTGTATATATTTATTAGCATTTCCAGTTCTTCCTGCTTATTACCCATACTTCTCTCATTTGTATATAGACATCTAAGATACTGGTTTGATCTTGCCTCCCAGTTTTGCCCTGACCCTTCTTTCTCTCTGCCATTATAGCCCACGCTCCCTCTTGTTTCCAACCCATTTCCCAGGTCTCCATGTTCCCCACTTACCTGTGGGCTTTGCTCACCTGTCCCCATCGAACCTAATTTAAAGCCCTCCTCACTAGGTTAGCCAGTCTGTGTGCAAATAGGGTCTTTCCCCTCCTCAAAAGGTGAACGCCATCTCTGCCTAGCAGTCCTTCCTCGAATAGCATCCCGTGGTCGAGGAAGCCAAAGCCTTCCTGGCGACACCATCTTCGCAGCTAGGCATTCACCTCCATGATGCACCTGTCTCTGCCCGGGCCCCCACCTTTGACAGGAAGAATCGAAGAGAATATCACCTGCGCTCCAAACTCCTTCACCCGTACTCCCAGAGCCCTGTAGTCACTCTTGATCCGCTCAGTGTCACACCTCGCAGTATCATTTGTGCCCACATGGATGAGTAGCATGGGGTAGTAGTCAGAGGGCTGGATAATCCTCGACAATGCCTCTGTAACATTTTGGGTATGTGCCCCCGGCAGGCAGCATACCTCCCGAGATGAAATGTCGGGGGGCAGATGGGCACCTCCGTCCCCCTCAGCAGAGAGTCTCCGACCACCACTACCCTACGTTTCCTATTCACAGTGGTGGCAGCAGACCTCCCAGCCTTAGGGGTACGAGGCTTCTCCTCCTTTACTGTAGGGGGTGATTCCTTCTCTCCTGTATCAAGAAGAACATAACGGTTACCTATTACCACGGCGGGAGGGTTCGGAGCAGGGGTGGAGCACTGCCTGCTGCCAGAAGTAACCAGCTGCCAGTGTCCACCCTGAGCCATCTCCTCCTCCACCAGTGTGTGTCAGCAGTCCCGTGTACTGGGACAGCTACCTCAGCTGTCTCCACATGGACACTGTCCAGAAATTGCTCGTGGATTCGGATGCTCCTCAACCTAGCCACCTCCTCCTGTAGCTTTCCCACCTGCTGCCTGAGAGATTCCCCCAGCAGGCACCTTTCACATTGGATGCCCCTCCCCCCGCCCCAGCCTGGATATCAGTAAGTGGAAATTGCAAATTACAGTCCCTGCAAAACCACACCAGGATCTGGGTGGAAGCATCCATGCTCAGGTGCTCTGTCTGGCTACAGGCGCAGGTGGAGGAGACAGAAGCAGTGCTGGCACAGGTGTTGCGGGTCTTCCTAACCATCATAAGCCTCCCTCTGTCAAACTCCCTCTCAAACTCCCCTGTCTGCAGCTCCCTGTCCGCTCTGCTCCCCTGATTCCTCTGCCTCTGGGTGGGGAAATTGTATGCAGGGCAATAAATGTAGGGCTGGGGCAGGAGGTTGGGGTACAGGAGGCAGTGCGGGGTGTGGGAGGCAGTGCAGTGTGTAGGAAGGGGCTATGGGCAAGGGGTTGGAGTTCAGGAGGGATGCAGGGGGCTCGGCAGGGGGTTGGGGTGCAGGAGGGGTGTGGAGTGCAGGAGGGGGCTCAAGGCAGGAGGTTAGGGGGCTCAGGGCAGGGGGTTGGAGTGTGGGGTGCAGGAGGGGTTCGGAGTGCAGGCTCCGGCTTTGAGCAGCTCTGGGGTGGCAGTGGTGTGCAACGTATGGTTATGTTGTAAATGTCCTGGAGCAGGAGAAGTAAGGTAAAATGAGGTAATCTTGGTTCTAAAGCAAAAACAGTTCAAACAAGCATGTGCAGAATGAGATAATGTATGACATTGAGCATATACAGTACTCAAAGTAAAAGGGTGACAGAAAAGTTCAAACAGCCTTTACCTGAACTGGCTTCAGCCAGCTGAAGGTTCTTTCCATTGGTTATTAAAAATGAGGAAATGTTTGGTAGTGAGCATTGTCAGTATGAAAGGTGAAAGGACAGCTAAGTAGGTGAATCAAACATGCTCAGTAGAGGTCTGATGGCCGGTGGAACAGTATACAAGTTATTAATTTATACTCCTGGGTGAATTCTGCACCAGTGTGCACATGCCTAATTCATGTGCAGCACATATTTGTTATATTTTTCCACAGAAAATAACTTCTGCTGGAAAGTGCTGCAGTTCTCCCTCTTGCCCACCGTGGAGGGCGCTGTGGTGCTAGAACAGAGCAGCTGCTCCCAGTCAGCCCCAGCTACCATAGGGAAGAGAAAGAGCTTGCAGTGCCCCCTTCACAGTGCCTGTTGTGCCAGGTCATGAGACAGACAGCGTGAGGCACATTTGGCTGCTTGGGGTCACAGGCAGGGGTTCATAAGGGCTAGTGGGGGAGGACAGACTGGGGCAGGGGTCAAATAGGAGTGGACACGCAGGGCCATAGGCGGGGAGAGGGGTCCAGGGCCATATGGGGGAAGAGGCTGAGTGGGGGGCACAGAGACACATGGGTACGGAGGAGGGAGTGTCTGAGTGGGGGTGGAGGAACACATGTGGACGGGGGGTGAAAAGACACATAAGGACAGGGGCAGATATGTCTGACTGAATTGGAGATGCCAGGGGTCAGCCAGAGTCTGCATGGGAGAAGCTCCCTAATAGCAGTGCCAGATGAATGCATAAGCTAACTACACTTCAGCTTAGGGCAGGGGAGGGTAAAGTACGGCCCATGGGCCGAATCTGGCCCATCACGGCTTTCAATCTGGCTCACGGGATTGCCAGCCTCATGGCAATAGTAATTTTTCCTATTGGGCATGCTCAGCCAAGAGGTACTTCATGGACAGACTTCTTAGTCCATCTTTCTCCATCTAACCTCAGCGTCATCGAGCTCAGTTTATGCAGTAGTGTGAGGGAGCGGTTCCCCAAAAGGGAAGGAGAATGGACTGAGAAAATGTTGTGGTTTAAAAGGCCTCCTTTTACTTCGCCCTCCCACACTCACAGCGTAGACATCTAGCTATGGATCTCAGGCTTCGGAAGTGCCATTTATCACCCTGGTAGCGGGGCGCCTTTGTGCCCAATGTTGCATACGACTAGCAGCTAATGGGGGAATGCCTGTGTAGGGTCCAAAAATTGACGTCAGAGGTCGATGGTCTGTGAGAAGAGTAAACTTTCGCCCAAACAGGTACTGATGAAACTTCCGAATTCCAAAAACAATTCCTAATGCCTCACGTTCGATTTTGGCATAGTTAGTTTCTGCTTTGCTTAGAGTGTGTGAAGCAAAAGCAATAGGTCTCTCTTCTCCCGAAGGCATAATGTGTGACACAACTGCTCCCACTCCATAAGGGGAGGCATTGCAGGCCAATTGTAGGGGTAAGGATCGATCAAAGTGCGTTAGAACTTCAGAATTTAACAATGCATCCTTAGCTTTGTTAAATGCAACATCACAGGCTTCAGTCCACTTCCAGGCTTTGTTCTGCCCAAGGAGCTCATGAAGTGGTTTTAGCAGTGTGGCTAACTGTGAGATGAACTTTCCATAATAGTTCAGTAGTCCTAGAAACGAGCGCAGCTGGCTTACATTTCGAGGTCGGGGAGCTTCCACAATAGCTTTAACTTTTGCAGGGGCCTTATAAAGACCTGCAGAATCAATGATGTGTACCAAATATTCAAAGGGCTTGAAGAATTCACACTTGTCTTTGCGAACTCGTAAGCCATACTCTTCCAGTCTTTGTAGGGTAGCCTCTAAATTCTTTAAGTGATCCTCTTCATTTCTTCCAGTGACCAGGATATCATCCAGATAGCACTGAACTCCTGACAAGCCACACAAGATCTGGTCCATAGCCCTCTGGAACAGGGCGGGAGCAGACGTTATTCCGAAGGGTAGGCGACAGTATCGATAAAGCCCCTTATGAGTCACAATAGTCAACAGCTCTTGGGACTTTTCATCGACGTGCATCTGTAAATATGCTTGACTCAGATCAATCTTACTGAACTTTTGTCCCCCAGCCAGGCCTGCGAAGAGGTCATCGATGCGGGGAAGCGGGTATTGCTCTGCACACAACACTGGGTTGACAGTGACTTTAAAATCACCGCAAATCCGGAGAGAGCCATCTTTCTTCACCATTGGAACGATAGGAGTGGCCCATGAGCTATGGGTAACTGGTATTAGGACTCCATTGGTGACCAGGCGCTCCAGGTATGCTTCAACTTTTGGCCTGATGGCATATGGCACAGTTCGGGCTTTTAGATATTTTGGTGGACTGTCAGGTTTAATGTTCAATGTCACAGTGATTCCCTTCATACTTCCCAAATCATCTCCAAAACAGCAGCATGTTTCCTTAGTATAGGGGTTAGACTGGTTTCTTCTGCCCAGTTCAGTTGAATCTTCCCAAGCCAAGACCTACCCATTAAGGCTGGGTAGTTACCTCTCACCACAAACAGTGGCAATTTAGCAGCCTGTCCATTGAGCTCCACCTTAACATCAATAGTGCCCAACATGGGCACAGCTTCTCCCGTATACGTCTTCAGAACAGTTTTTGTTGCCTTAAGCGGAAGATGCTGTAGCTTTTCTTTATACCCAGTCTTGGAGACCAGCGAGACGGCTGCACCGGTGTCCAGTTCCATGCGTATAGCTTTGCCATCCAACAACGGGGTTACCCAGTATTCATGTGAGCCCACTGCCAAAGACAAAACATGCAGTGGCACTTCCTCTTGCGATGAGGTGTCACCTTGATCATCCTGGGTCTGCTCTAGGGTATGCAGGGTTCCTCTTTTTGTCGGCCAGACCACAGGCCTCTTTTTCTTTTGTTTACAGGCACACTCAATGTGTTCCTTTTTGCCACAGCGTCGACACACCAGGTCCTTACACCAGCATTCTGATGCCTGGTGACCCGGCTTACCACAGCGGTAACATTCTTGACACTGCACAGTTTTGTGGGTCGGTTCTTGTGACACTTTTTGCACCCTAAGGGATGCACCGATGTATTGCGCCTCCCTTGTAGCCAGTTCCATGGAGACAGCAATATCAACAGCCTTCTGTAATGTAAGCTGAGCCTCTGTCAGTAGGCGCTTCCGTATAGCTTCACAGTAGAGGCCACACACTAACCTGTCACGCAGGGCATCATTTAACATCTCTTTAAATTCACAGTCTTCTGCTAGCTTTTTTTTAATTGCTACAAATTGTACAACTGTTTCATCTTCCTTTTGGTCTCTTTTGTGGAACCTATATCTTTCAGCAATTACCAGTGGTTTTGGGGAAAAATGGGACCCCAGGATTTCCACAATGTCACTGTAAGATTTAGTCTCAAGCTTAACAGGGTGTAGTAAAAGCTGCGTAGCAGCGAGTAGGTTTTAGCCCCTACAACACTTAAGAATATTGGCATCTTCTACGCTTCTGTAATGTCATTTGCAATAACAAAAAGCTCAAAACGCTCAGTATACACATGCCACTGCTCTATATTCTCATCAAAAGTTTCCAGTGGCCTGGTCAGAGTAGCCATGATTTTTAGTTTCACTTTCACAGTCAATGCAAACAAGCAGTTTTTTGTTTGTTTGTTTGTTCTTTACCTTGACTTCTACTTCCTACTGTTACTGGAGCAGCACCGGAATCCCATCCTCGTCGCCACTTGTTATATCCTTGGGGGCAGCCAGTTTAGGAAGAAATCACTTCAGGCCAGACAGCAGACAGCTAAAAAAACTACCATTTTATTTACAGACACAGAGCTCACCCAACCAGCTGAAACTGGCTGGGCTATCCCCTAATAATCTAACTCAGTTGCCATAGGAACAAAAACCATGACAACCAAATACACAACAGCTGGTTCAACTCCGGCTCAAAGGAGTGGGCTTTTGTTTCCTCGGTTACACGCTCTTCTTTAGAGCGCCCACTCTGGCCACCGCCATGCTTTCCTCCATTCGTGCGAGACTGGCCGCTGGAAGTCTGCTGCATTTAAAGCACCACTTGCCACTACTTTCATCTACCACACCTGCTTCCAAGTACCTAGGCCACAGTTTACGCCTTTATAGGCAGAGTTCCTTTTTCTTCGCCCTCCCGCACTCACAGCGTAGACATCTAGCTATGGATCTCAGGCTTCGGAAGTGCCATTTATCACCCTGGTAGCGGGGCGCCTTTGTTCTTAACAGAGACCGGCCGTAGCTATGTTCCCAAGCCGTCTCCGGTGTTTTTTGCATGGGGCAGAGGTGCCGCGGGGACGTAGTTTCTGGTGGCAGGGAGTGGGGGAACGTAGGGGGAATAGGAAAGGCCCTTTAGTGGCTGAAAAGGAGAGTCCCTTGTCCTTCAGCCTCAACCGATTGTGTGCGCTGCTGACGGCGGGCTATTATGCTCAACGTTGTAGCAATGTGTGCGTTTCAGTGGTTTGCTCTCTCTTTGTCCATCTTTCCTCAGCGTCATAGAGCTCAGTTTACGGAGTAGAGTGAGGGAGCGGCTCCATTTCTTTCCGTTTTGGGCTTTTGTCCATCCCATTGGTAGAGCTGGGATTTCTTCGGGCAACCGTGATTGCACATAGTGTGTAAAAGGCTTCTGGCGGAGAATTGCTACAAGCCCGATCTGGCGGACTTTCTGGCAAGGAGCTGCCGGGCTATCCGTAGATAATCCGAAGCTTTGCTGTCCTTGACCTAGGCGGGCAGGGAGGCAACTCGTCCCCTTTCCTTTGCAGGTTTTGCTCTTCTTGTTGTCATGAACAGAGGCGTTAGGTGTGTGTGGGAGTGCAAGGCCTGGGCGTGTGTGAGTTTCTCTGATGGTCTCCGGAAAGGTTGGTTGAAAGGCAAGAAAGGGGAGCAGCGTTCTTTGCTATGCCACGTGTCCTTGTTGAGTGGAGGTCCTTTCCGAGGGGGTGTGCAAGCATAAAGGTAGTTTGTTTTGCGGTGTGAAGCGATCGCTGGATGGGGTTTGCGCTGAGTTGACAGTGCATGGCGGAGGGGGCGGGTCTCACGGTGTGGGCATGGGGAATTAGCTCAAATGGTAGAGCGCTCGCTTAGCATGTGAGAGGTAGCGGGATCGATACCCGCATTCTCCAGGCTGTTGCTCTTTCTCTTTGTTTCATCCCCACCCGCTTGCACCCACCTGCACCATTTAATGTCTGCGCAGAAAGGAGCGTTCCGGTCTGCTCTTGGCTTTGCGGTAAGCCTTTTGTCCTGAGGGAGCAAAAGGGGCAGCTTCTCTTTCAGGAGTGTGTGTGTGTGTGTGAGTTCTTTTCTGTTGCCAGTCGCTTTGTGTTTGTTTTTCCTGAGGTAGGCGTGGGAGGCCGAGACGGGTGTGAAAGGGTACGAGCGGGAATGTGTCAATTATTGACGAAGGGGAAGGGGAATGGACTGAGAAAATGTTGTGGTTTAAAAGGCCCCTTTGAAGCCAGGCAGGAGGCCGCAAACATGTTTTCCGTTGCACCACTGTCCCTATTCTGGGTGGGAATCAGGGCTGGGGTCCCAACATTGTGCTGCGCGTGCTTGAGACAATCCCGGGTCCCTTGCGGGTCAGCGGGAGGATGCGGCGTCCCGGCTAGCAGGCAGGGCTAGCGTCGCGCCCCCGGCGTTCCGTTCTTACCTTGCGGCCTTGTCTTCGTGCCATGCCTGTTAGGGAGCCTTTGAGTGGTAGCTGTGTGCGGGCTTCCCGGTGGATGAATTGAGGGTAGACTAGGCGGCTACCCAGCCCCCGGGGCAGCCGTGAGGGTGAAGGGCTAGGCGTGTGTCGCTTATTCCTTTCAAGGGCTGGGCAGAGGCAAGCCTATAATGATGAGTGAGTGCCAGTGGCAGTTCTGCCTGACACCTTGAGTGACTCGTGGCCCTTTGCTCCTGTCTTCCTTCGATAGCTCAGCTGGTAGAGCAGAGGACTGTAGGCTTCGCTCCCCTGGGAATCCTTAGGTCGCTGGTTCAACTCCGGCTCGAAAGAGTGGGCTTTTGTTTCCTCGGTTACACGCTCTTCTTTAGAGCGCCCACTCTGGCCACCGCCATGCTTTCCTCCATTCGTGCGAGACTGGCCGCTGGAAGTCTGCTGCATTTAAAGCACCGCTTGCCACTACTTTCATCTACCACACCTGCTTCCAAGTACCTAGGCCACAGTTTACGCCTTTATAGGCAGAGTTCCTTTTTCTTCGCCCTCCCGCACTCACAGCGTAGACATCTAGCTATGGATCTCAGGCTTCGGAAGTGCCATTTATCACCCTGGTAGCGGGGCGCCTTTGTTCTTAACAGAGACCGGCCGTAGCTATGTTCCCAAGCCGTCTCCGGTGTTTTTTGCATGGGGCAGAGGTGCCGCGGGGACGTAGTTTCTGGTGGCAGGGAGTGGGGAACGTAGGGGGAATAGGAAAGGCCCTTTAGTGGCTGAAAAGGAGAGTCCCTTGTCCTTCAGCCTCAACCGATTGTGTGCGCTGCTGACGGCGGGCTATTATGCTCAACGTTGTAGCAATGTGTGCGCTTCAGTGGTTTGCTCTCTCTTTGTCCATCTTTCCTCAGCGTCATAGAGCTCAGTTTACGGAGTAGAGTGAGGGAGCGGTTCCATTTCTTTCCGTTTTGGGCTTTTGTCCATCCCATTGGTAGAGCTGGGATTTCTTCGGGCAACCGTGATTGCACATAGTGTGTAAAAGGCTTCTGGCGGAGAATTGCTACAAGCCCGATCTGGCGGACTTTCTGGCAAGGAGCTGCCGGGCTATCCGTAGATAATCCGAAGCTTTGCTGTCCTTGGCCTAGGCGGGCAGGGAGGCAACTCGTCCCCTTTCCTTTGCAGGTTTTGCTCTTCTTGTTGTCATGAACAGAGGCGTTAGGTGTGTGTGGGAGTGCAAGGCCTGGGCGTGTGTGAGTTTCTCTGATGGTCTCCGGAAAGGTGTATTTGGTTGAAAGGCAAGAAAGGGGAGCAGCGTTCTTTGCTATGCCACGTGTCCTTGTTGAGTGGAGGTCCTTTCCGAGGGGGTGTGCAAGCATAAAGGTAGTTTGTTTTGCGGTGTGAAGCGATCGCTGGATGGGGTTTGCGCTGAGTTGACAGTGCATGGCGGAGGGGGCGGGTCTCACAGTGTGGGCATGGGGAATTAGCTCAAATGGTAGAGCGCTCGCTTAGCATGTGAGAGGTAGCGGGATCGATACCCGCATTCTCCAGGCTGTTGCTCTTTCTCTTTGTTTCATCCCCACCCGCTTGCACCCACCTGCACCATTTAATGTCTGCGCAGAAAGGAGCGTTCCGGTCCGCTCTTGGCTTTGCGGTAAGCCTTTTGTCCTGAGGGAGCAAAAGGGGCAGCTTCTCTTTCAGGAGTGTGTGTGTGTGTGTGTGAGTTCTTTTCTGTTGCCAGTCGCTTTGTGTTTGTTTTTCCTGAGGTAGGCGTGGGAGGCCGAGACGGGTGTGAAAGGGTACGAGCGGGAATGTGTCAATTATTGACGAAGGGGAAGGGGAATGGACTGAGAAAATGTTGTGGTTTAAAAGGCCCCTTTGAAGCCAGGCAGGAGGCCGCGAACATGTTTTCCGTTGCACCACCGTCCCTATTCTGGGTGGGAATCAGGGCTGGGGTCCCAACATTGTGCTGCGCGTGCTTGAGACAATCCCGGGTCCCTTGCGGGTCAGCGGGAGGATGCGGCGTCCCGGCTAGCAGGCAGGGCTAGCGTCGCGCCCCCGGCGTTCCGTTCTTACCTTGCGGCCTTGTCTTCGTGCCATGCCTGTTAGGGAGCCTTTGAGTGGTAGCTGTGTGCGGGCTTCCCGGTGGGTGAATTGAGGGTAGACTAGGCGGCTACCCAGCCCCCGGGGCAGCCGTGAGGGTGAAGGGCTAGGCGTGTGTCGCTTATTCCTTTCAAGGGCTGGGCAGAGGCAAGCCTATAATGATGAGTGAGTGCCAGTGGCAGTTCTGCCTGACACCTTGAGTGACTCGTGGCCCTTTACTCCTGTCTTCCTTCGATAGCTCAGCTGGTAGAGCGGAGGACTGTAGGCTTCACTCCCCTGGGAATCCTTAGGTCACTGGTTCAACTCCGGCTCGAAGGAGTGGGCTTTTGTTTCCTCGTTTACACGCTCTTCTTTAGAGCGCCCAATCTGGCCACCGCCATGCTTTCCTCCGTTCGTGCGAGACTGGCCGCTGGAAGTCTGCTGCATTTAAAGCACCACTTGCCACTACTTTCATCTACCACACCTGCTTCCAAGTACCTAGGCCACAGTTTACGCCTTTATAGGCAGAGTTCCTTTTTCTTCGCCCTCCCGCACGCACAGCGTAGACATCTAGCTATGGATCTCAGACTTGAGAAGTGCCATTTCTCCCCCTGGTAGCGGGGCGCCTTTGTCCTAAAAAAGACCGGCCGTAGCTATGTCCCCAAGCTGTCTCCGTTGTTTTTTGCATGGGGCAGAGGTGCCGCGGGGACGTAGTTTCTGGTGGCAGGGAGGAGAGGAACGTAGGGGGAAAAGGAAAGGCCCTTTAGCGGCTGAGAGTCCCTTGTCCTTCAGGCTCAACCTTTTGTGTGCGCTGTTGACGGTGGGCTATTACGCTCAACGTTGTAGCAATGTGTGCGTTTCAGTAGTTCGCTCTCTCTTTGTCCATCTTTCCTGAGCGTCATAGAGCTCAGTTGATGGAGTAGAGTGAGGGAGCGGTTCCATTTCTTTCCGTTTTGGGCTTTTGTCCATCCCATTGGTAGAGCTGGGATTTCTTCGGGCAACCGTGATTGCACATAGTGTGTAAAAGGCTTCTGGCGGAGAATTGCTACAAGCCCGATCTGGCGGACTTTCTGGCAAGGAGCTGCCGGGCTATCCGTAGATAATCCGAAGCTTTGCTGTCCTTGGCCTAGGCGGGCAGGGAGGCAACTCGTCCCCTTTCCTTTGCAGGTTTTGCTCTTCTTGTTGTCATGAACAGAGGCGTTAGGTGTGTGTGGGAGTGCAAGGCCTGGGCGTGTGTGAGTTTCTCTGATGGTTTCCGGAAAGGTGTATTTGGTTGAAAGGCAAGAAAGGGGAGCAGCGTTCTTTGCTATGCCACGTGTCCTTGTTGAGTGGAGGTCCTTTCCGAGGGGGTGTGCAAGCATAAAGGTAGTTTGTTTTGCGGTGTGAAGCGATCGCTGGATGGGGTTTGCGCTGAGTTGACAGTGCGTGGCGGAGGGGGCGGGTCTCACAGTGTGGGCATGGGGAATTAGCTCAAATGGTAGAGCGCTCGCTTAGCATGTGAGAGGTAGCGGGATTGATACCCGCATTCTCCAGGCTGTTGCTCTTTCTCTTTGTTTCATCCCCACCCGCTTGCACCCACCTGCACCATTTAATGTCTGCGCAGAAAGGAGCGTTCCGGTCCGCTCTTGGCTTTGCGGTAAGCCTTTTGTCCTGAGGGAGCAAAAGGGGCAGCTTCTCTTTCAGGAGTGTGTGTGTGTGTGTGTGAGTTCTTTTCTGTTGCCAGTCGCTTTGTGTTTGTTTTTCCTGAGGTAGGCGTGGGAGGCCGAGACGGGTGTGAAAGGGTACGAGCGGGAATGTGTCAATTATTGATGAAGGGGAAGGGGAATGGACTGAGAAAATGTTGTGGTTTAAAAGGCCCCTTTGAAGCCAGGCAGGAGGCCGCGAACATGTTTTCCGTTGCACCACCGTCCCTATTCTGGGTGGGAATCAGGGCTGGGGTCCCAACATTGTGCTGCGCGTGCTTGAGACAATCCCGGGTCCCTTGCGGGTCAGCGGGAGGATGCGGCGTCCCGGCTAGCAGGCAGGGCTAGCGTCGCGCCCCCGGCGTTCCGTTCTCACCTTGCGGCCTTGTCTTCGTGCCATGCCTGTTAGGGAGACTTTGAGTGGTAGCTGTGTGCGGGCTTCCCGGTGGGTGAATTGAGGGTAGACTAGGTGGCTACCCAGCCCCCGGGGCAGCCGTGAGGGTGAAGGGCTAGGCGTGTGTCGCTTATTCCTTTCAAGGGCTGGGCAGAGGCAAGCCTATAATGATGAGTGAGTGCCAGTGGCAGTTCTGCCTGACACCTTGAGTGACTCGTGGCCCTTTGCTCCTGTCTTCCTTCGATAGCTCAGCTGGTAGAGCGGAGGACTGTAGGCTTCGCTCCCCTGGGAATCCTTAGGTCGCTGGTTCAACTCCGGCTCGAAGGAGTGGGCTTTTGTTTCCTCGGTTACACGCTCTTCTTTAGAGCGCCCACTCTGGCCACCGCCATGCTTTCCTCCATTCGTGCGAGACTGGCCGCTGGAAGTCTGCTGCATTTAAAGCACCGCTTGCCACTACTTTCATCTACCACACCTGCTTCCAAGTACCTAGGCCACAGTTTACGCCTTTATAGGCAGAGTTCCTTTTTCTTCGCCCTCCCGCACTCACAGCGTAGACATCTAGCTATGGATCTCAGGCTTCGGAAGTGCCATTTATCACCCTGGTAGCTGGGCGCCTTTGTTCTTAACAGAGACCGGCCGTAGCTATGTTCCCAAGCCGTCTCCGGTGTTTTTTGCATGGGGCAGAGGTGCCGCGGGGACGTAGTTTCTGGTGGCAGGGAGTGGGGGAACGTAGGGGGAATAGGAAAGGCCCTTTAGTGGCTGAAAAGGAGAGTCCCTTGTCCTTCAGCCTCAACCGATTGTGTGCGCTGCTGACGGCGGGCTATTATGCTCAACGTTGTAGCAATGTGTGCGTTTCAGTGGTTTGCTCTCTCTTTGTCCATCTTTCCTCAGCGTCATAGAGCTCAGTTTACGGAGTAGAGTGAGGGAGCGGTTCCGTTTCTTTCCGTTTTGGGCTTTTGTCCATCCCATTGGTAGAGCTGGGATTTCTTCGGGCAACCGTGATTGCACATAGTGTGTAAAAGGCTTCTGGCGGAGAATTGCTACAAGCCCGATCTGGCGGACTTTCTGGCAAGGAGCTGCCGGGCTATCCGTAGATAATCCGAAGCTTTGCTGTCCTTGGCCTAGGCGGGCAGGGAGGCAACTCGTCCCCTTTCCTTTGCAGGTTTTGCTCTTCTTGTTGTCATGAACAGAGGCGTTAGGTGTGTGTGGGAGTGCAAGGCCTGGGCGTGTGTGAGTTTCTCTGATGGTCTCCGGAAAGGTGTATTTGGTTGAAAGGCAAGAAAGGGGAGCAGCGTTCTTTGCTATGCCACGTGTCCTTGTTGAGTGGAGGTCCTTTCCGAGGGGGTGTGCAAGCATAAAGGTAGTTTGTTTTGCGGTGTGAAGCGATCGCTGGATGGGGTTTGCGCTGAGTTGACAGTGCGTGGCAGAGGGGGCGGGTCTCACAGTGTGGGCATGGGGAATGAGCTCAAATGGTAGAGCGCTCGCTTCGCATGTGAGAGGTAGCGGGATCGATACCCGCATTCTCCAGGCTGTTGCTCTTTCTCTTTGTTTCATCCCCACCCGCTTGCACCCACCTGCACCATTTAATGTCTGCGCAGAAAGGAGCGTTCCGGTCCGCTCTTGGCTTTGCGGTAAGCCTTTTGTCCTGAGGGAGCAAAAGGGGCAGCTTCTCTTTCAGGAGTGTGTGTGTGTGTGTGAGTTCTTTTCTGTTGCCAGTCGCTTTGTGTTTGTTTTTCCTGAGGTAGGCGTGGGAGGCCGAGACGGGTGTGAAAGGGTACGAGCGGGAATGTGTCAATTATTGACGAAGGGGAAGGGGAATGGACTGAGAAAATGTTGTGGTTTAAAAGGCCCCTTTGAAGCCAGGCAGGAGGCCGCGAACATGTTTTCCGTTGCACCACCGTCCCTATTCTGGGTGGGAATCAGGGCTGGGGTCCCAACATTGTGCTGCGCGTGCTTGAGACAATCCCGGGTCCCTTGCGGGTCAGCGGGAGGATGCGGCGTCCCAGCTAGCAGGCAGGGCTAGCGTCACGCCCCCGGCGTTCCGTTCTTACCTTGCGGCCTTGTCTTCGTGCCATGCCTGTTAGGGAGCCTTTGAGTGGTAGCTGTGTGCGGGCTTCCCGGTGGGTGAATTGAGGGTAGACTAGGCGGCTACCCAGCCCCCGGGGCAGCCGTGAGGGTGAAGGGCTAGGCGTGTGTCGCTTATTCCTTTCAAGGGCTGGGCAGAGGCAAGCCTATAATGATGAGTGAGTGCCAGTGGCAGTTCTGCCTGACACCTTGAGTGACTCGTGGCCCTTTGCTCCTGTCTTCCTTCGATAGCTCAGCTGGTAGAGCGGAGGACTGTAGGCTTCGCTCCCCTGGGAATCCTTAGGTCGCTGGTTCAACTCCGGCTCGAAGGAGTGGGCTTTTGTTTCCTCGGTTACACGCTCTTCTTTAGAGCGCCCACTCTGGCCACCGCCATGCTTTCCTCCATTCGTGCGAGACTGGCCGCTGGAAGTCTGCTGCATTTAAAGCACCACTTGCCACTACTTTCATCTACCACACCTGCTTCCAAGTACCTAGGCCACAGTTTACGCCTTTATAGGCAGAGTTCCTTTTTCTTCGCCCTCCCGCACTCACAGCGTAGACATCTAGCTATGGATCTCAGGCTTCGGAAGTGCCATTTATCACCCTGGTAGCGGGGCGCCTTTGTTCTTAACAGAGACCGGCCGTAGCTATGTTCCCAAGCCGTCTCCGGTGTTTTTTGCATGGGGCAGAGGTGCCGCGGGGACGTAGTTTCTGGTGGCAGGGAGTGGGGGAACGTAGGGGGAATAGGAAAGGCCCTTTAGTGGCTGAAAAGGAGAGTCCCTTGTCCTTCAGCCTCAACCGATTGTGTGCGCTGCTGACGGCGGGCTATTATGCTCAACGTTGTAGCAATGTGTGCGTTTCAGTGGTTTGCTCTCTCTTTGTCCATCTTTCCTCAGCGTCATAGAGCTCAGTTTACGGAGTAGAGTGAGGGAGCGGTTCCGTTTCTTTCCGTTTTGGGCTTTTGTCCATCCCATTGGTAGAGCTGGGATTTCTTCGGGCAACCGTGATTGCACATAGTGTGTAAAAGGCTTCTGGCGGAGAATTGCTACAAGCCCGATCTGGCGGACTTTCTGGCAAGGAGCTGCCGGGCTATCCGTAGATAATCCGAAGCTTTGCTGTCCTTGGCCTAGGCGGGCAGGGAGGCAACTCGTCCCCTTTCCTTTGCAGGTTTTGCTCTTCTTGTTGTCATGAACAGAGGCGTTAGGTGTGTGTGGGAGTGCAAGGCCTGGGCGTGTGTGAGTTTCTCTGATGGTCTCCGGAAAGGTGTATTTGGTTGAAAGGCAAGAAAGGGGAGCAGCGTTCTTTGCTATGCCACGTGTCCTTGTTGAGTGGAGGTCCTTTCCGAGGGGGTGTGCAAGCATAAAGGTAGTTTGTTTTGCGGTGTGAAGCGATCGCTGGATGGGGTTTGCGCTGAGTTGACAGTGCGTGGCAGAGGGGGCGGGTCTTACAGTGTGGGCATGGGGAATTAGCTCAAATGGTAGAGCGCTCGCTTAGCATGTGAGAGGTAGCGGGATCGATACCCGCATTCTCCAGGCTGTTGCTCTTTCTCTTTGTTTCATCCCCACCCGCTTGCACCCACCTGCACCATTTAATGTCTGCGCAGAAAGGAGCGTTCCGGTCCGCTCTTGGCTTTGCGGTAAGCCTTTTGTCCTGAGGGAGCAAAAGGGGCAGCTTCTCTTTCAGGAGTGTGTGTGTGTGTGTGAGTTCTTTTCTGTTGCCAGTCGCTTTGTGTTTGTTTTTCCTGAGGTAGGCGTGGGAGGCCGAGACGGGTGTGAAAGGGTACGAGCGGGAATGTGTCAATTATTGACGAAGGGGAAGGGGAATGGACTGAGAAAATGTTGTGGTTTAAAAGGCCCCTTTGAAGCCAGGCAGGAGGCCGCGAACATGTTTTCCGTTGCACCACCGTCCCTATTCTGGGTGGGAATCAGGGCTGGGGTCCCAACATTGTGCTGCGCGTGCTTGAGACAATCCCAGGTCCCTTGCGGGTCAGCGGGAGGATGCGGCGTCCCGGCTAGCAGGCAGGGCTAGCGTCGCGCCCCCGGCGTTCCGTTCTCACCTTGCGGCCTTGTCTTCGTGCCATGCCTGTTAGGGAGCCTTTGAGTGGTAGCTGTGTGCGGGCTTCCCGGTGGGTGAATTGAGGGTAGACTAGGCGGCTACCCAGCCCCCGGGGCAGCCGTGAGGGTGAAGGGCTAGGCGTGTGTCGCTTATTCCTTTCAAGGGCTGGGCAGAGGCAAGCCTATAATGATGAGTGAGTGCCAGTGGCAGTTCTGCCTGACACCTTGAGTGACTCGTGGCCCTTTGCTCCTGTCTTCCTTCGATAGCTCAGCTGGTAGAGCAGAGGACTGTAGGCTTCACTCCCCTGGGAATCCTTAGGTCGCTGGTTCAACTCCGGCTCGAAGGAGTGGGCTTTTGTTTCCTCGGTTACACGCTCTTCTTTAGAGCGCCCACTCTGGCCACCGCCATGCTTTCCTCCATTCGTGCGAGACTGGCCGCTGGAAGTCTGCTGCATTTAAAGCACCGCTTGCCACTACTTTCATCTACCACACCTGCTTCCAAGTACCTAGGCCACAGTTTACGCCTTTATAGGCAGAGTTCCTTTTTCTTCGCCCTCCCGCACTCACAGCGTAGACATCTAGCTATGGATCTCAGGCTTCGGAAGTGCCATTTATCACCCTGGTAGCGGGGCGCCTTTGTTCTTAACAGAGACCGGCCGTAGCTATGTTCCCAAGCCGTCTCCGGTGTTTTTTGCATGGGGCAGAGGTGCCGCGGGGACGTAGTTTCTGGTGGCAGGGAGTGGGGGAACGTAGGGGGAATAGGAAAGGCCCTTTAGTGGCTGAAAAGGAGAGTCCCTTGTCCTTCAGCCTCAACCGATTGTGTGCGCTGCTGACGGCGGGCTATTATGCTCAACGTTGTAGCAATGTGTGCGTTTCAGTGGTTTGCTCTCTCTTTGTCCATCTTTCCTCAGCGTCATAGAGCTCAGTTTACGGAGTAGAGTGAGGGAGCGGTTCCGTTTCTTTCCGTTTTGGGCTTTTGTCCATCCCATTGGTAGAGCTGGGATTTCTTCGGGCAACCGTGATTGCACATAGTGTGTAAAAGGCTTCTGGCGGAGAATTGCTACAAGCCCGATCTGGCGGACTTTCTGGCAAGGAGCTGCCGGGCTATCCGTAGATAATCCGAAGCTTTGCTGTCCTTGGCCTAGGCGGGCAGGGAGGCAACTCGTCCCCTTTCCTTTGCAGGTTTTGCTCTTCTTGTTGTCATGAACAGAGGCGTTAGGTGTGTGTGGGAGTGCAAGGCCTGGGCGTGTGTGAGTTTCTCTGATGGTCTCCGGAAAGGTGTATTTGGTTGAAAGGCAAGAAAGGGGAGCAGCGTTCTTTGCTATGCCACGTGTCCTTGTTGAGTGGAGGTCCTTTCCGAGGGGGTGTGCAAGCATAAAGGTAGTTTGTTTTGCGGTGTGAAGCGATCGCTGGATGGGGTTTGCGCTGAGTTGACAGTGCGTGGCGGAGGGGGCGGGTCTCACAGTGTGGGCATGGGGAATTAGCTCAAATGGTAGAGCACTCGCTTAGCATGTGAGAGGTAGCGGGATCGATACCCGCATTCTCCAGGCTGTTGCTCTTTCTCTTTGTTTCATCCCCACCCGCTTGCACCCACCTGCACCATTTAATGTCTGCGCAGAAAGGAGCGTTCCGGTCCGCTCTTGGCTTTGCGGTAAGCCTTTTGTCCTGAGGGAGCAAAAGGGGCAGCTTCTCTTTCAGGAGTGTGTGTGTGTGTGTGAGTTCTTTTCTGTTGCCAGTCGCTTTGTGTTTGTTTTTCCTGAGGTAGGCGTGGGAGGCCGAGACGGGTGTGAAAGGGTACGAGCGGGAATGTGTCAATTATTGACGAAGGGGAAGGGGAATGGACTGAGAAAATGTTGTGGTTTAAAAGGCCCCTTTGAAGCCAGGCAGGAGGCCGCGAACATGTTTTCCGTTGCACCACCGTCCCTATTCTGGGTGGGAATCAGGGCTGGGGTCCCAACATTGTGCTGCGCGTGCTTGAGACAATCCCGGGTCCCTTGCGGGTCAGCGGGAGGATGCGGCGTCCCGGCTAGCAGGCAGGGCTAGCGTCGCGCCCCCGGCGTTCCGTTCTCACCTTGCGGCCTTGTCTTCGTGCCATGCCTGTTAGGGAGACTTTGAGTGGTAGCTGTGTGCGGGCTTCCCGGTGGGTGAATTGAGGGTAGACTAGGCGGCTACCCAGCCCCCGGGGCAGCCGTGAGGGTGAAGGGCTAGGCGTGTGTCGCTTATTCCTTTCAAGGGCTGGGCAGAGGCAAGCCTATAATGATGAGTGAGTGCCAGTGGCAGTTCTGCCTGACACCTTGAGTGACTCGTGGCCCTTTGCTCCTGTCTTCCTTCGATAGCTCAGCTGGTAGAGCGGAGGACTGTAGGCTTCGCTCTCCTGGGAATCCTTAGGTCGCTGGTTCAACTCCGGCTCGAAGGAGTGGGCTTTTGTTTCCTCGGTTACACGCTCTTCTTTAGAGCGCCCACTCTGGCCACCGCCATGCTTTCCTCCATTCGTGCGAGACTGGCCGCTGGAAGTCTGCTGCATTTAAAGCACCGCTTGCCACTACTTTCATCTACCACACCTGCTTCCAAGTACCTAGGCCACAGTTTACGCCTTTATAGGCAGAGTTCCTTTTTCTTCGCCCTCCCGCACTCACAGCGTAGACATCTAGCTATGGATCTCAGGCTTCGGAAGTGCCATTTATCACCCTGGTAGCGGGGCGCCTTTGTTCTTAACAGAGACCGGCCGTAGCTATGTTCCCAAGCCGTCTCCGGTGTTTTTTGCATGGGGCAGAGGTGCCGCGGGGACGTAGTTTCTGGTGGCAGGGAGTGGGGGAACGTAGGGGGAATAGGAAAGGCCCTTTAGTGGCTGAAAAGGAGAGTCCCTTGTCCTTCAGGCTCAACCTTTTGTGTGCGCTGTTGACGGTGGGCTATTACGCTCAACGTTGTAGCAATGTGTGCGTTTCAGTAGTTCGCTCTCTCTTTGTCCATCTTTCCTGAGCGTCATAGAGCTCAGTTGATGGAGTAGTGTGAGTAGGGAGCGGTTGCATTTCTTTCGGTTTGGGGCTTTTGTCCATCCCCTTTGTAGAGCTGGGATTTCTTCGGGCAACCGTGATTGCACATAATGTGTAAAAGGCTTCTGGCGGAGAATTGCTACAAGCCCGATCTGGCGGACTTTCTGGCAAGGAGCTGCCGGGCTATCCGTAGATAATCCGAAGCTTTGCTGTCCTTGGCCTAGGCGGGCAGGGAGGCAACTCGTCCCCTTTCCTTTGCAGGTTTTGCTCTTCTTGTTGTCATGAACAGAGGCGTTAGGTGTGTGTGGGAGTGCAAGGCCTGGGCGTGTGTGAGTTTCTCTGATGGTCTCCGGAAAGGTGTATTTGGTTGAAAGGCAAGAAAGGGGAGCAGCGTTCTTTGCTATGCCACGTGTCCTTGTTGAGTGGAGGTCCTTTCCGAGGGGGTGTGCAAGCATAAAGGTAGTTTGTTTTGCGGTGTGAAGCGATCGCTGGATGGGGTTTGCGCTGAGTTGACAGTGCGTGGCGGAGGGGGCGGGTCTCACAGTGTGGGCATGGGGAATTAGCTCAAATGGTAGAGCGCTCGCTTAGCATGTGAGAGGTAGCGGGATCGATACCCGCATTCTCCAGGCTGTTGCTCTTTCTCTTTGTTTCATCCCCACCCGCTTGCACCCACCTGCACCATTTAATGTCTGCGCAGAAAGGAGCGTTCCGGTCCGCTCTTGGCTTTGCGGTAAGCCTTTTGTCCTGAGGGAGCAAAAGGGGCAGCTTCTCTTTCAGGAGTGTGTGTGTGTGTGTGAGTTCTTTTCTGTTGCCAGTCGCTTTGTGTTTGTTTTTCCTGAGGTAGGCGTGGGAGGCCGAGACGGGTGTGAAAGGGTACGAGCGGGAATGTGTCAATTATTGACGAAGGGGAAGGGGAATGGACTGAGAAAATGTTGTGGTTTAAAAGGCCCCTTTGAAGCCAGGCAGGAGGCCGCGAACATGTTTTCCGTTGCACCACCGTCCCTATTCTGGGTGGGAATCAGGGCTGGGGTCCCAACATTGTGCTGCGCGTGCTTGAGACAATCCCGGGTCCCTTGCGGGTCAGCAGGAGGATGCGGCGTCCCGGCTAGCAGGCAGGGCTAGCGTCGCGCCCCCGGCGTTCCGTTCTCACCTTGCGGCCTTGTCTTCGTGCCATGCCTGTTAGGGAGACTTTGAGTGGTAGCTGTGTGCGGGCTTCCCGGTGGGTGAATTGAGGGTAGACTAGGCGGCTACCCAGCCCCCGGGGCAGCCGTGAGGGTGAAGGGCTAGGCGTGTGTCGCTTATTCCTTTCAAGGGCTGGGCAGAGGCAAGCCTATAATGATGAGTGAGTGCCAGTGGCAGTTCTGCCTGACACCTTGAGTGACTCGTGGCCCTTTGCTCCTGTCTTCCTTCGATAGCTCAGCTGGTAGAGCGGAGGACTGTAGGCTTCGCTCTCCTGGGAATCCTTAGGTCGCTGGTTCAACTCCGGCTCGAAGGAGTGGGCTTTTGTTTCCTCGGTTACACGCTCTTCTTTAGAGCGCCCACTCTGGCCACCGCCATGCTTTCCTCCATTCGTGCGAGACTGGCCGCTGGAAGTCTGCTGCATTTAAAGCACCGCTTGCCACTACTTTCATCTACCACACCTGCTTCCAAGTACCTAGGCCACAGTTTACGCCTTTATAGGCAGAGTTCCTTTTTCTTCGCCCTCCCGCACTCACAGCGTAGACATCTAGCTATGGATCTCAGGCTTCGGAAGTGCCATTTATCACCCTGGTAGCGGGGCGCCTTTGTTCTTAACAGAGACCGGCCGTAGCTATGTTCCCAAGCCGTCTCCGGTGTTTTTTGCATGGGGCAGAGGTGCCGCGGGGACGTAGTTTCTGGTGGCAGGGAGTGGGGGAACGTAGGGGGAATAGGAAAGGCCCTTTAGTGGCTGAAAAGGAGAGTCCCTTGTCCTTCAGCCTCAACCGATTGTGTGCGCTGCTGACAGCGGGCTATTATGCTCAACGTTGTAGCAATGTGTGCGTTTCAGTGGTTTGCTCTCTCTTTGTCCATCTTTCCTCAGCGTCATAGAGCTCAGTTTACGGAGTAGAGTGAGGGAGCGGTTCCATTTCTTTCCGTTTTGGGCTTTTGTCCATCCCATTGGTAGAGCTGGGATTTCTTCGGGCAACCGTGATTGCACATAGTGTGTAAAAGGCTTCTGGCGGAGAATTGCTACAAGCCCGATCTGGCGGACTTTCTGGCAAGGAGCTGCCGGGCTATCCGTAGATAATCCGAAGCTTTGCTGTCCTTGGCCTAGGCGGGCAGGGAGGCAACTCGTCCCCTTTCCTTTGCAGGTTTTGCTCTTCTTGTTGTCATGAACAGAGGCGTTAGGTGTGTGTGGGAGTGCAAGGCCTGGGCGTGTGTGAGTTTCTCTGATGGTCTCCGGAAAGGTGTATTTGGTTGAAAGGCAAGAAAGGGGAGCAGCGTTCTTTGCTATGCCACGTGTCCTTGTTGAGTGGAGGTCCTTTCCGAGGGGGTGTGCAAGCATAAATGTAGTTTGTTTTGCGGTGTGAAGCGATCGCTGGATGGGGTTTGCGCTGAGTTGACAGTGCGTGGCAGAGGGGGCGGGTCTTACAGTGTGGGCATGGGGAATTAGCTCAAATGGTAGAGCGCTCGCTTAGCATGTGAGAGGTAGCGGGATCGATACCCGCATTCTCCAGGCTGTTGCTCTTTCTCTTTGTTTCATCCCCACCCGCTTGCACCCACCTGCACCATTTAATGTCTGCGCAGAAAGGAGCGTTCCGGTCCGCTCTTGGCTTTGCGGTAAGCCTTTTGTCCTGAGGGAGCAAAAGGGGCAGCTTCTCTTTCAGGAGTGTGTGTGTGTGTGTGTGAGTTCTTTTCTGTTGCCAGTCGCTTTGTGTTTGTTTTTCCTGAGGTAGGCGTGGGAGGCCGAGACGGGTGTGAAAGGGTACGAGCGGGAATGTGTCAATTATTGACGAAGGGGAAGGGGAATGGACTGAGAAAATGTTGTGGTTTAAAAGGCCCCTTTGAAGCCAGGCAGGAGGCCGCGAACATGTTTTCCGTTGCACCACCGTCCCTATTCTGGGTGGGAATCAGGGCTGGGGTCCCAACATTGTGCTGCGCGTGCTTGAGACAATCCCGGGTCCCTTGCGGGTCAGCGGGAGGATGCGGCGTCCCGGCTAGCAGGCAGGGCTAGCGTCGCGCCCCCGGCGTTCCGTTCTTACCTTGCGGCCTTGTCTTCGTGCCATGCCTGTTAGGGAGCCTTTGAGTGGTAGCTGTGTGCGGGCTTCCCGGTGGGTGAATTGAGGGTAGACTAGGCGGCTACCCAGCCCCCGGGGCAGCCGTGAGGGTGAAGGGCTAGGCGTGTGTCGCTTATTCCTTTCAAGGGCTGGGCAGAGGCAAGCCTATAATGATGAGTGAGTGCCAGTGGCAGTTCTGCCTGACACCTTGAGTGACTCGTGGCCCTTTGCTCCTGTCTTCCTTCGATAGCTCAGCTGGTAGAGCAGAGGACTGTAGGCTTCGCTCCCCTGGGAATCCTTAGGTCGCTGGTTCAACTCCGGCTCGAAGGAGTGGGCTTTTGTTTCCTCGGTTACACGCTCTTCTTTAGAGCGCCCACTCTGGCCACCGCCATGCTTTCCTCCATTCGTGCGAGACTGGCCGCTGGAAACCTGCTGCATGTAAAGCACCATTTGCCACTTCTTTCATCTACCACACCCGCTTCCAAGTACCTAGGCCACAGTTTAGGCCTCTGTAGGCAGAGTTCCTTTTTCTTCGCCCTCCCGCACGCACAGCGTAGACATCCAGCTATGGATCTCAGACTTGAGAAGTGCCATTTCTCCCCCTGGTAGCGGGGCGCCTTTGTCCTAAAAAAGACCGGCCGTAGCTATGTCCCCAAGCTGTCTTCGGTGTTTTTTGCATGGGGCAGAGGTGCCGCGGGGACGTAGTTTCTGGTGGCAGGGAGTGGGGGAACGTAGGGGGAATAGGAAAGGCCCTTTAGTGGCTGAAAAGGAGAGTCCCTTGTCCTTCAGCCTCAACCGATTGTGTGCGCTGCTGACGGCGGGCTATTATGCTCAACGTTGTAGCAATGTGTGCGTTTCAGTGGTTTGCTCTCTCTTTGTCCATCTTTCCTCAGCGTCATAGAGCTCAGTTTACGGAGTAGAGTGAGGGAGCGGTTCCATTTCTTTCCGTTTTGGGCTTTTGTCCATCCCATTGGTAGAGCTGGGATTTCTTCGGGCAACCGTGATTGCACATAGTGTGTAAAAGGCTTCTGGCGGAGAATTGCTACAAGCCCGATCTGGCGGACTTTCTGGCAAGGAGCTGCCGGGCTATCCGTAGATAATCCGAAGCTTTGCTGTCCTTGGCCTAGGCGGGCAGGGAGGCAACTCGTCCCCTTTCCTTTGCAGGTTTTGCTCTTCTTGTTGTCATGAACAGAGGCGTTAGGTGTGTGTGGGAGTGCAAGGCCTGGGCGTGTGTGAGTTTCTCTGATGGTCTCCGGAAAGGTGTATTTGGTTGAAAGGCAAGAAAGGGGAGCAGCGTTCTTTGCTATGCCACGTGTCCTTGTTGAGTGGAGGTCCTTTCCGAGGGGGTGTGCAAGCATAAAGGTAGTTTGTTTTGCGGTGTGAAGCGATCGCTGGATGGGGTTTGCGCTGAGTTGACAGTGCGTGGCAGAGGGGGCGGGTCTTACAGTGTGGGCATGGGGAATTAGCTCAAATGGTAGAGCGCTCGCTTAGCATGTGAGAGGTAGCGGGATCGATACCCGCATTCTCCAGGCTGTTGCTCTTTCTCTTTGTTTCATTCCCACCCGCTTGCACCCACCTGCACCATTTAATGTCTGCGCAGAAAGGAGCGTTCCGGTCCGCTCTTGGCTTTGCGGTAAGCCTTTTGTCCTGAGGGAGCAAAAGGGGCAGCTTCTCTTTCAGGAGTGTGTGTGTGTGTGAGTTCTTTTCTGTTGCCAGTCGCTTTGTGTTTGTTTTTCCTGAGGTAGGCGTGGGAGGCCGAGACGGGTGTGAAAGGGTACGAGCGGGAATGTGTCAATTATTGACGAAGGGGAAGGGGAATGGACTGAGAAAATGTTGTGGTTTAAAAGGCCCCTTTGAAGCCAGGCAGGAGGCCGCGAACATGTTTTCCGTTGCACCACCGTCCCTATTCTGGGTGGGAATCAGGGCTGGGGTCCCAACATTGTGCTGCGCGTGCTTGAGACAATCCCGGGTCCCTTGCGGGTCAGCGGGAGGATGCGGCGTCCCGGCTAGCAGGCAGGGCTAGCGTCGCGCCCCCGGCGTTCCGTTCTCACCTTGCGGCCTTGTCTTCGTGCCATGCCTGTTAGGGAGCCTTTGAGTGGTAGCTGTGTGCGGGCTTCCCGGTGGGTGAATTGAGGGTAGACTAGGCGGCTACCCAGCCCCCGGGGCAGCCGTGAGGGTGAAGGGCTATGCGTGTGTCGCTTATTCCTTTCAAGGGCTGGGCAGAGGCAAGCCTATAATGATGAGTGAGTGCCAGTGGCAGTTCTGCCTGACACCTTGAGTGACTCGTGGCCCTTTGCTCCTGTCTTCCTTCGATAGCTCAGCTGGTAGAGCGGAGGACTGTAGGCTTCGCTCCCCTGGGAATCCTTAGGTCGCTGGTTCAACTCCGGCTCGAAGGAGTGGGCTTTTGTTTCCTCGGTTACACGCTCTTCTTTAGAGCGCCCACTCTGGCCACCGCCATGCTTTCCTCCATTCGTGCGAGACTGGCCGCTGGAAGTCTGCTGCATTTAAAGCACCACTTGCCACTACTTTCATCTACCACACCTGCTTCCAAGTACCTAGGCCACAGTTTACGCCTTTATAGGCAGAGTTCCTTTTTCTTCGCCCTCCCGCACTCACAGCGTAGACATCTAGCTATGGATCTCAGGCTTCGGAAGTGCCATTTATCACCCTGGTAGCGGGGCGCCTTTGTTCTTAACAGAGACCGGCCGTAGCTATGTTCCCAAGCCGTCTCCGGTGTTTTTTGCATGGGGCAGAGGTGCCGCGGGGACGTAGTTTCTGGTGGCAGGGAGTGGGGGAACGTAGGGGGAATAGGAAAGGCCCTTTAGTGGCTGAAAAGGAGAGTCCCTTGTCCTTCAGCCTCAACCGATTGTGTGCGCTGCTGACGGCGGGCTATTATGCTCAACGTTGTAGCAATGTGTGCGTTTCAGTGGTTTGCTCTCTCTTTGTCCATCTTTCCTCAGCGTCATAGAGCTCAGTTTACGGAGTAGAGTGAGGGAGCGGTTCCATTTCTTTCCGTTTTGGGCTTTTGTCCATCCCATTGGTAGAGCTGGGATTTCTTCGGGCAACCGTGATTGCACATAGTGTGTAAAAGGCTTCTGGCGGAGAATTGCTACAAGCCCGATCTGGCGGACTTTCTGGCAAGGAGCTGCCGGGCTATCCGTAGATAATCCGAAGCTTTGCTGTCCTTGGCCTAGGCGGGCAGGGAGGCAACTCGTCCCCTTTCCTTTGCAGGTTTTGCTCTTCTTGTTGTCATGAACAGAGGCGTTAGGTGTGTGTGGGAGTGCAAGGCCTGGGCGTGTGTGAGTTTCTCTGATGGTCTCCGGAAAGGTGTATTTGGTTGAAAGGCAAGAAAGGGGAGCAGCGTTCTTTGCTATGCCACGTGTCCTTGTTGAGTGGAGGTCCTTTCCGAGGGGGTGTGCAAGCATAAAGGTAGTTTGTTTTGCGGTGTGAAGCGATCGCTGGATGGGGTTTGCGCTGAGTTGACAGTGCGTGGCGGAGGGGGTGGGTCTCACAGTGTGGGCATGGGGAATTAGCTCAAATGGTAGAGCGCTCGCTTAGCATGAGAGAGGTAGCGGGATCGATACCCGCATTCTCCAGGCTGTTGCTCTTTCTCTTTGTTTCATCCCCACCCGCTTGCACCCACCTGCACCATTTAATGTCTGCGCAGAAAGGAGCGTTCCAGTCCGCTCTTGGCTTTGCGGTAAGCCTTTTGTCCTGAGGGAGCAAAAGGGGCAGCTTCTCTTTTAGGAGTGTGTGTGTGTGAGAGTTCTTTTCTGTTGCCAGTCGCTTTGTGTTTGTTTTTCCTGAGGTAGGCGTGGGAGGCCGAGACGGGTGTGAAAGGGTACGAGCGGGAATGTGTCTTTTATTGACGAAGGGGAAGGGGAATGGACTGAGAAAATGTTGTGGTTTAAAAGGCCCCTTTGAAGCCAGGCAGGAGGCCGCGAACATGTTTTCCGTTGCACCACCGTCCCTATTCTGGGTGGGAATCAGGGCTGGGGTCCCAACATTGTGCTGCGCGTGCTTGAGACAATCCCGGGTCCCTTGCGGGTCAGCGGGAGGATGCGGCGTCCCGGCTAGCAGGCAGGGCTAGCGTCGCGCCCCCGGCGTTCCATTTTTACCTTGCGGCCTTGTCTTCGTGCCATGCCTGTTAGGGAGCCTTTGAGTGGTAGCTGTGTGCGGGCTTCCCGGTGGGTGAATTGAGGGTAGACTAGGCGGCTACCCAGCCCCCGGGGCAGCCGTGAGGGTGAAGAGCTAGGCGTGTGTCGCTTATTCCTTTCAAGGGCTGGTCAGAGGCAAGCCTATAATGATGAGTGAGTGCCAGTGGCAGTTCTGCCTGACACCTTGAGTGACTCGTGGCCCTTTGCTCCTGTCTTCCTTCGATAGCTCAGCTGGTAGAGCTGATGTGCGAATGTAGTGTCTGGTGGCAGTGAGGAATGGAACAGGAAACTCTCTTTAGCGGCTTAGAGTTCCTTGTTGTTGAGGGTGAACGGACACCACGGAATGAGCTTATCTTTCTTAAAGGTCTTTTTCTCTGCTGAATTTTTCAGTGCTAGAGCAAGTATCCCTTGGTGTTTTGATGAGTTGCCAGTGAAGCACTTGACCATGTGCGTAGTCCCATCTAAGTGAATAGCAGTAGACAGGTTTTTAGAGACACTAGGTAATATAGAGTGCCACTGCTAAATATGAGGTGGAACAGTGTTTAGCATAATTATTTAACATATTTCAAGGGACTTTTCAAGGTGAAGTGACCCGTTAAGACTCCGCCTGGAGGGAAAGAAAGGGTGAGGAAGGCAGCTGGTTTTAGACTGTAATAAGCCTCAAATCCAGTGTATTCAGGCCATGATATTTAGTGTCTAGCAAAGTTATGCATTTAAGCTCCCGGGCTTGTCTTTTGAAGGTGTTGTGCAGATTTCGTGTGAGGATGAGTACTGATAGATGAGACATAGCCTGATCACTTTGTGAAAAAAGTGTTCACCCACAGATGATATGGTATTTTTGTCTTTTATCATTTTTCTGTGTGAGTTCATTTCAGAGCATCATGACGTTCTGCCCCCCCCCACATCCCCCCCATTAACTAGTTGAGGTACACTGCATGTTGCGATAGGCATGTGTAGGACCCGTGGATCTTGAAAGTGTGTTGTCGGGGGTACATAGGTACTTAGCTGTTTTGCTAGACTGGGGACTAAAAGCATGTCATTTAATACATATTCACTTAGAATTTCTCTTTCTTGGGAACAGGATCTCTTCCAAGCGTAGGAATTGTCTTCTTTGTAACTTTCTCTCAATATCCTGAAAGATTTTAACAGAAAAGTGTTTTTTTCCCCCTAAGGGCCCAACGTTCTTCCCCTTGAAGTCAATTGCAAAACTCCTTTTCAATGGGAGCAGGCTTAGGGCTCAGTTTTTCTTTTAAGTGTATAACTGCACCTATATTTACTGAATGTGTAGGCCTTGCTTTTTAACATTTGTTAGAAACGGGAGCAAAGCCTAAAACCTTCCCATTCTTCAAACCTGGAATTTCCTATATCCGCCTCGCCAATGACCAAGACTATACCACAGGATGACCTTATTCCTGCAATTTAGTGTGGAATCCAAACTGAGTGTGCCCTGGAGGTGTCTATGCTGGGAAAAAAGTTTCTTTTTCAAAAAATTAATATTATGAAAGTTAATTTTGTATTTAGCTTGCCCTCCTCATGGCTACAGGTTTTGCAGGTGTCTAAAGCTGTCTGTTACTAATCTGATTTTAAAAATAGCTGAGAGGTTTAAGAGAAAATGTTTGTTCATTAAGATTTGAAATACGATTTTTGTCTAGGGGCACAGAGCTTTAAACAGTCATCTGCGTACTCTCCAGTGTAGCAGAAATTTGGCAGAGTACATGAAGTCCTTGTCTTCAAGAAAGCATTTGGACATATAGTTTAAAAACATCAAGGGCTGGATTTCTTACAGTTCTAGCCTGTATCTTTTAACTGAAAGTCATTTTCTAAGTACATTAAACACCTCGAGAATCTCTCTTTTATAAACACGAGGATACATTTTGCATGATTTCATTTCTGAACTGATGTATTTTAAAAACATCCCAACTATAATTGTTACATAACTGATAGGAATCTAGATATTTTCTGAGAAAATTGTTAGAACACTTCCCCCAGAGAGGAAAGTTACGAAGTGAAGCTTTTAAATATTTAAAAAAGCTAGAAGGAGAATGTGGTTAAACTTTTTAAAGATCAATTTTCAGACCTTTTATTCTGTAACATTTAAAAATCTGTCCTGATTATTGAACAATACACATGCTCTCCTATTTCTCCTGGAGAGTGAGATATCTATGTAAAATAGGACCAGCATTGTAGTTACTTCATTTAATGCAGTTTAAAAACACATATGACAACTTGATTTAATTTTTATCACTGAAAACTAATTATAGATTTAAATTTTATATATATATTTGGAGGACAGTAGAATGTTCCCAAAACAACGTGGGCCAGATCAGATGACAGACCATATTAACTGAACCTATGTAGAGAGTGACACCTCAGACATTTTACTATACTTGTATATTTAAAAAACAAAACTAGACTTAGTCAAATATAAGGTGGATAAGGAACTGGTTAAAGGGGAGACTGCAGCGGGTCGTATTGAAAAGTGATCTGTCGGGTTGGAGGGAGGTTACCAGTGGAGTTCCTCAAGGTTCGGTTTTGGGTCTGATCTTATTCAATCTACTTATCACTGACCTTGGAACCAAAAGTAGGAGTGGGCTGATAAAGTTTGCAGATGACACGAAGTTGGGAGGTATTGCCAATTCGGAGAAGGATCGGGATATCCTCCAGGGAGATTTGGATGGCCTTGTAAACTGGAGTATTAGTAATAGGATGAAATTCAATAGTGAGAAGTGTAAGGTTATGCATTTAGGGATGACTAACAGGAATTTTAGTTATAAGCTGGGGACACACCAGTTGGAAGTAACGGAAGAGGAGAAGGACCTCGGAGTCCTGGTTGATTGCAGGATGACTATGAGTCGGCAATGTGATGTGGCTGTTAAAAAAGCTAATGCGGTCTTGGGATGCATTAGGCGAGGTATTTCTAGTAGAGATAAGGAGGTGCTAGTCCCGTTATACAAGGCGTTGGTGAGACCTCATTTGGAGTACTGTGTGCAGTTTTGGTCTCCCATGTTTAAGAAGGATGAATTTAAACTGGAATGGGTACAAAGAAGGGCCACTAGAATGATCCGAGGAATGGAAAGCCTGTCGTATGAAAGGAGACTTGAGGAGCTCGGTTTGTTTTCCTTAACCAAAAGAAGGTTGAGAGGAGATATGATTGCTCTCTTTAAATATATCAGAGGGATAAATACCAGGGAGGGAGAGGAATTATTTCAGCTCAGTACTAATGTGGACACGAGAACAAATGGATATAAATTGGCAGTCCGGAAGTTTAGGCTTGAAATTAGACGAAGGTTTCTAACCATCAGGGGAGAGAAATTCTGGAACAGCCTACCGAGGGAAACAGTGGGGGCGAAGGACCTCTCTGGCTTTAAGATTAAGCTTGATACATTTATGGAGGGAATGGTTTGATAGGATAACGTGATTTGGTCAATAACATGCGACCACTGGTAATTAGTACCGAGGGTCAATGTTGGGATATTGAAAGTCTTTTTCCTGAGTGTCTGGCTGGAGAGTCTTGCCCGCATGCTCGGGGTTCAGCTGATCGCCATATTTGGGGTCGGGAAGGAATTTTCCTCCAGGGTAGATTGGCAGTGGCCCTGGAGGTTTTTCACCTTCCTCCGCAGCATGGGGCAGGGGTCGCTTGCTGGAAGATTATCTGCTACTTGAAGTCTTTAAATCAGGATTTAGGGACTTCAACAGCTGAGTCAAGGGAGAGAATTATTTCAGGAGTGGGTGGGTCAGCTTTTGTGGCCTGCATTTTGCGGGAGGTCAGACTAGATGATCATAATGGTCCCTTCTGATCTTAAGTTCTATGATTCTATGGCACTTTTATTAGACAGATCTTCTCCCAAATTACTAAAGGCTTGTCTATACATTACATTTATTCTGGAATGAGGCAGGGTGTGAATTTAAAGCAGAATAGCTATTCTTTATACACAGCCCTAAGATAGCATGCAAGTATTTCACATTCTTCACTCATGCCTATCTAGGTACATATATGTCAGTACATCTTTGCCAGCTGCCTCTGATCCTGCAATTGACTGCATGCTCCTTCCACACATTTGAGTCTAGGAGGAGCAGCACTCCACCCACACCTTATCAACTGCAGGATTGGGATTTAAGGACCAGTACTGTCCCCTCTGGGTGGTGGGGATGCAAATTTAGTGAATCCCCATTCTGTGTGTGAGCAAGAGAGGTAAGGGGAAGAAAGGCTACCTGTGCTGTGAAACATTCAAAACAAAGGATAACAGTTCACCTCCAAGAAAAGATCAACCCTGGAAAATTTTACCTCAGAAAATAAATATTTTAGAAACTTGTGAACAAGAGAATGCAGAAGATTAGAATGGAAGCTATTTTGCAACCCTTCACTATAGTGAGCATGATCAGAAGTTGCTATAATAACCAAGCTTAGGTTAAAACTGGGTAAAGAAAGAGCTTCAGGATTTATCACAAAAATAAATTTAAATTTTCACCAGTGTTATATGATAAGAGAGAGAGAGAAAGAGAGAGAGAGAAACAATGCAGGTATTTCTAACTTTTCTAATCCTTTTATTTTCTACTAAGACATTTTAACAGTTTGACATATGTAAAACAAGAAAAGAAAAAGGTAAAAATATTACACACCGCTGTCATTCAGTAACCATTATAACATGTCCTGGTACTGCAAGATTATTTTACCAACACTGTGTGTGTGTGTGCGCGCACGTGTGTACATATGAGAAAATTGTACAAACACTTCCCACAGAGAGGGAAGTTATATATACTCACACGAATAATTTTTTTTTAATAGATTTTTTATAAATGTAAATCAGACTTTTTCAAATGCATTCATCAATTATGGCTAGCTGATATTTTACATAGTACTTCAAGTGCTGCAATTGTGCAGCCTTAGCTGGCTGTAATAACAATATTTTTAAGAGTTGAAAATTAAGATGTCTCATGGTAGTATGGTATAAAGAACTGCTAATTTGGAATCTGCATCATGAGGTTCAAAATACCAACACAATTAATGCATTCATTGCACTTTTTAAACATATCTGCCATTTCAATACTCCCAGCTTTCTCACGAATTTCAGGCATCTATCATACAACAAACTATCTCCTTTAGAAAACAAAACAATATGTGCTTCACTCCAGACACAAATAATATCTCAAATGAAGGCAGGTTGTCTTCAACAGCAGGAAAAAAATTCAGATGGTTGTAATTACTAAAGATTGTACGTCCTGAGATGCAGGCATATAAATTAATTTCCTTTTTAATAAAAGTTATGCCATTACAGTTATACACAAGCCCTAAGGTAACTGGGTCTAAAATAAACAGAGAAATTCACAGAGGAAATGATAGATGAATTACATAGGAGTTGAATGCAAGTTTCAGTAAAAAATTCAAGTTCCTAAAATAATATATATAATCCTCTCAAAGGGCTTAAGCATTTCCTATCCATGATGATCTAAACAGACAAACAGGCAAAAAATAGAGTAAATGTTCTTTGTTATTAGTATTACTAATACTTGTTGGATAGTATGGCAGTGTCTGACAAAAAAAATTGAGATGACATCCACTAAATGAATAATAATACTTAGCACTTACATAGTGCTTTTCATCTACAGTTCTCAACAGGTAAGGATCATATCTCTATTTTACAGACAAGAAAACATGCACAAAAATGCCTTACACAGGGTCACCCAGTTGATTCATAGGACGAGTCTAGAATAGAAGCCAGGTCTCTTGAGGCCTAGTCTCACAACCTAGCTGCTGGACCATACAGCTTGCCAGAAGTCTGCAGTTTCAGAAAGGCTTGCATTAAGCAAGTTTTCATAACAAGAACCAAACCAAATGTCACAGCAAATATTTCATACCCTTAACATTTCACAGAAGGGTCAAAACTTAACTTTCCTAAAGTACATTTTCTCATGGATATGACTCTGAGGCTGTGAAAAGTATCACTGTCGTTAATAAAAAATGAGCCCTTAAGGAACAATATCATTTTAAGTCATTAGTTTAGTGTAATTGCTGTTAACTCCAAAATAAATATGCATATTGCCTAACTAACTGGAGACTCCCTGATATCAGTTGTTCCATAAGTCTTGGCACAAAAAAAATCCTATGTGCAATCAATCACTTATCACACCGTATTTTAGCCATTTATTTCTTTTAAGCACTTGTACCCTCAAAATGGATATAGCTTCAAGTTGTTTTTGTAGTATATTTATATTTCAGATAAACAATCAATTTTTGAGTTTCTATATATCTTAGCACAGTGTGACCCCAATTCTGACTGGGGCTTGTGGGCTATAGCCCTACAAATAAATAATCTACTTAACTACTAAGAAATGTACCCTGACTTTAAGTAGCAGTGTAATCTAAAAATGAACAAGTCATATGAGCTTTGCCAAAGGGAAGGAAGAGGAACAAATATTAACCATTGTTAAAAGTTTATGTTCACTTGTGCTTTTTGAACCATGTAGATAAAATACTGATTAACATGTCAACATAATTAATTTACATCTCCTTAACAGAAATGCATTATTCTTACTTTGGAAGTATCTTTGGTAACCAAAAAGAGGTTTTGTAATAATAAATAAAATAAAAAATAAAGAAGAGATGGAGATGATAAAACTTTAAAATAGAGATTCCCTCCTTATTCTGGACTACTTAATCTCATAAAATACCCACTGACATCAATATTCAATGAAATTGCTTGCATAAATAATTACTTGCGTGAGCAAGTGTTGCAGGATTAGGATTTAATTTAGGCAAACAAAATAAACCTATCATATCAGAAGCTAAAGTTGGTGCAGACAGTTTTGTGGAGCAGAACATTTCTTGTAACCTTTACATTGCAAATATATAAGGATCAATTTTCCAGAATGCTCGGTACGCCGAACTGGGGCTAGATTTTCAAAAGAACTCTGCTCCTAAATTAAGTGACCAAGATTTTCAGAAATGCTTAGAACTCACCAGCTTTCTTTGCTGTCAAAGGGAGCTGTGGACTTTGAAAATCTGGCTACATTTGTTAGTTGCTTAAATGGAAGATGGGTGCAGAGTCCTTTTGAAAATCTGGCCTTTGTATCCTGAATATCTAAGCAAGCATGTTTTCAGTTTTGCTAAATGCTGTTTGCAATCACTGATTAAGTATTACCAGTCTTAATCACTTCAGAAATTAGTGATGGGTAAATATACTGAGTAGTTGATACAACCCTTATTGTGGAACTTCACAGCTCAATTCCATAACCTTAAATATTTTGCTATGTATATGAAATCTAAGAATTAATAATAGTGGTACTGCTGCTTTATGTAACTAATGACCCCAGAGATACCATATACATATTGCTCGCAGATGTTGCCTTTGCAGTTTAACTCTTAAAATAATCCAGGAATATAGAAAGAAAATTTGAAAGCTGAACAGTTCATTTTCAATTCAATGTATATATTTAGATATAGTGCAGACATCAGCAACATAATTAATTCCTGAGATGCATGATTCCTACATCTGTACCTCATCATTAACATACAAGTGTTTCTGAAACTCTTATTTTTGCAGATTTCAAATACCACATTCTTACCCAGAATCACTGCAAGTTCTGTGTTCTTCCTCTGTTGTGTTTATTTGCAAAAGGCTGCACTGTACTTGAGTTTATTACCCTATTGTGCAATATTGTGGCTGGTCAAAATATGAAATACTGTCTAGATATTGTTTTATAAATAGGGCCCTACCAAATTCACGTCCATGAAAAACGTGTCAGACCACAAAATCTGGTCGTGTGTGCTTTTATCCTATATTACTCAGATTTTACGGGGGAAACCAGTGTTTCTCAAATTGGGGGTCCTGACCCAAAAGGAAGTTGCAGGGGGGGATCATAAGATTATTTTAGGGGGGTCATGGTATTGCCACCCTTACTTCTGTGCTGCCTTCAGAGCTGGGTGGCCGGAGAGTGGTGCCTGTTGGCTGGGCGCCTAAGTCTGAAATCAGCGCCCTACCAGCAGTAGTGCAGAAGTAAGGGTGGCAATACCATACCATGCTATCCTTACTTCCGTGCTGCTGCTGCTGGCGGTGGCTCTGCCTTCAGATCTAGGCTCCTGGCTAGCAGCCACCGCTCTCCAGCTGCCCAGCTCTGAAGGCAGTGCTGACGCCAGCAGCAGCACAGAAGAGTAGCAGTACCGCAACCTCCCCTAGAATAACCTTGCGTGCCCCCTCCAACTCCTTTTTGGGTCAGGACCCCTATAATTACAATACCATGAAATTTCAGATTTAATTTTTAAAATCCCATGACTGTGAAATTGACCAAAATGGACCGTGAATTTGGTAGTGCCCTATTTCTAAATCAACAATCTCTTAGCTAGAATTTCAAAATGGACTGCACAATATTTGAATCATGTCACAACGTATTATAATATAGTCTTAATGTAGTTGGGTAAAAAGTAGTCTTAAAAAGTATCAGAGGGGTAGTCGTGTTAGTCTGGATCTGTAAAAGCAGCAAAGAGTCCTGTGACGCCTTATAGACTAACAAACGTATTGGAGCATGAGCTTTCCTGGGTGAATATCCACTTTGTTGGATGCATCCGACGAAGTGGGTATTCACCCACGAAAGCTCATGCTCCAATACGTCTGTTAGCCTATAAGGTGCCACAGGACTCTTTGCTGTTTTTAAAAATTAGTAATTCAAGTATAAAACCTCAGAAAAGTTAGTGAACAGTTAAAACAGTGGTTCTCAACCTTGGGCCACACACAGCCCAGTTAGTACACAGCTGCAGTCCAGCTTATCTGTGTGCTAAAGGCAGAGCAAAAAAAAAAAAAAAAGCAAATACAGTACAGTAAACTACTAAAAAAATAAAGGGAATGTTAAAAAAATTGACACTGTAAGGAAACTTTCTGTGCTTGTTTCATTTAAATTAAGATGGTTAAAAAAGCAGCATTTTTCTACTACATAGAGAAGTTTCAAAGCTATATTAAGTCAATGTTCAGTTGTAAACTTTTGAAAGAACAGCCATAACATTTTGTTCAAGGTTATGAACATTTCAGAGTTACGAACAAACATCCTTTCCCGAGGTGTTCTAACTCTGAGGTTCTACTGTAGACAAATAATCAGGTGAGTAAAAGCAGAGGCAATTCTACCACTTTGGCACTATCCAAATGAGAAAATATAATCAAAATGCACCTTCATCCCAGTTCAATGTGCTATTCACAGAAGCACATTTCCATCTTCAAGACAAAAGGATTCATTTAGAGCAGTGGTTCTCAACCTATTTACCATTGTGGGCCGCATCCAATGCTACCTGTATGCCCCGAGGATGTCACATGGGCCGCAGCTCTGTGCTGACTGGGCTGAAATTGGCCCGCAGGCAGCAGATTCAGAACCACTGATGTAGGGGTAGTTGCTCCATTGCCAGAATTTAGTGTGCATTTAAACAGAGAACTGCAAAGCAGCAGTAGTAGTTCTGGTGGGGCACCAGTGCATCCTTGAATAGTTCAGTAATCAGAGAACAAGACTGAAAGGTAGTTTAAGAAGATCTTTCTTTAATAAGGGCATGTACAGTAAAGGAGGTTAGCATCCTATCTATAATTCTGGCTAGTCTCTAATGGTTAGATTTAAAAATACACTTTTCTCCTGTGCCGTGGAGCTTCTACATACTAAAATTAATACAACGCAGTAAAATACAGTACTCACAGGTTGGAAATATCTGAGCATATATTGAGATAGAGGAGAAATGTTGATGACTTCAGAAAGAATTGCGATTTCAAATGCAATTCTCAACATAAAAGTTGGTAATTTCATCTAACACCTCTGTTTGTAACACTAATGGAGGAAACTACTGTGCTTGTTTGAATTGTTTGTATTTTTTACATGCAATTTGTTTTCTAAAAATAAAAATAGTTACCTGCTATCAAATGAAATGTGGTTGTGCAACAGAAATACAGGCCCTGAAATACTGCACTGTGCTGTAAAAATTAAACTCCATGCATACCAGGGATTGAATTGTGTAATCTATTAATTTGTAAATAAGTGATATGTCAAACAGAAGTGTGCAGGATCAAGATCACACATTTCTATACCAAAGAAAGATGACATGTAGCTGTCAAGTCCAAACACACAAGGTTTTCACATTTCAACCACTATTCTACTTAATTAGGTTAGAGACTAGCTCCCTACATTTTTTGAGGCAGTTGGCCAGTTGTGTGTATATTGTTTACCATACATTTTATGATTCTCTATGTTCCGGACTATGCCCATAAATGTGTTTATATAATATAGCTAGCAACTTGTTACTGTTGGGCAGCTTGGAGGGAAAGAAACCGCACTGTGGCCTCAGTGAAAGCCAAGTCAGGAATAGCAATAGGAGTATGAATGCCTCACCAAAATATTAGCAAGTTACTATTTCATTTCCTGAACAGTCCCAAGAGCCTGGCATGGGACACAGGCAAAGTGTGTGCTCAGTAAATGATGAAACAAATTATATAAATGAATAGTAGCTTAGATCTGTATATTTTTGTCAAATTTAGATTAATTAAAAATTGCTATGATTTAGCTAAAACATTATAAAATAGCACCTGAACATCTAAAGTCTGAGTATTATATGCAATAACTATTTGGCCTGATAATATGCAAGTGAAGCTTCAGTTCACTGCCATTTTAAACAGGCAGTTTAAATCTATGAAACCAGGGTTTTAAAAAGTAACTATTAAAACTATATCATGTACACATGCTAAAATACAGAGGATTTCTGAAAAGGCTATATTATACTAACATTTTACATAGATATTTGTACTGTCACAAAACTTGAGATCAGCACTTACAGAGCAAATTCTCACTGATGACTTGAGTTGTGTTTCCAAAGAGATATTTAGTATACAGCTAAAGAAAAACCCATTTTCTAATGTTCTGTGCTTAGTATTCTTATATTGTATTCTTTCTGTGTGATAAAGGTTGCATGCTAGAATGTAGAGTTTTGTGAGCTCTCGTATGGGAAACACTGGGGAAAAAATTACTTTACCCAGTATCCCAATACAGTTGCTGTATTTTTTTTTTTAAGTTTTCTAAAAGGGACTACATACTGTGCAGCTCTGAGCACTGTGTCTGCTCCTGCACAACCTACAGTTGCCAGTGTTAGGTCACAGGGGAAGGCCACGAAGACACTGATGACTGACCATCTTGTGATCATTAAAGATCCCATGGCATTTTTTCCTATGGAGAAGAATTTATGCTGGTGCCCTCACTAAATTTTAAGTCAAGTAATTACATTCTGCCTAAGCTACCCCTGAAGTTCTAATTAATTTCCTTTCTTAAAATTTTGCTCTTAAGTATTTGCTTCATTTTAACTTTAGAGGTGCCTGTATTTTCCTCATGAGTGACATAATTCCATTTTATAACTTTTATTTCTGCTTAAAGTACACAGGAATCCATTTGGATGGAAAGCATTACACAAATGATAGCTATTAAAAATTCTCAGACAAAAGACTGACATCAGGGCATAGTTAAGATTGAGAGTACGTATCAATTATGTAAGGTATAAAGCTTTACAGCATGTTACATGAAGCATATTGTAAATTATCCCCAAAATAAACATTGTAAACACAGAAAATTCAGGATTAAGAATAAACTTAAAAGAAACCTAAACATCTTAAAGTATGGAAATACAGCATAAAGGCACCCAAACAAACTTAATTTAGCCCTGTAGTGACACCACATTATAAGCATACAATTATGATTGATGCATTTTAGTGTTTATAGTCCTAGATTAGATTAAACTGATTTTTCAAGACATTAATTTTTCATCTTTTTTCCCCGTCATGCAACAAGTGTATGTGACAAGCAACAGAGGGAGGGCTGAAAAAGGATAATGGTAATATTATATGGTTACATAAACTTATGTATAACTAGATGGCTTAACTGCAAATTTGTTATTTGACTACTCAGCTATGTCTTACATTTTCAATTACTGTTTGGAATTCTTAAAAAGTTAAAAAACAAAATTTAAAAAGGCAACACATTAAAACGTAAATTAAAAACACACATTCAGCCCTCTTGCAAAAAGCTTTGTTTGCTAATGGTGTCCCCTCACTATAAATGCAAATTATGCACTCAGCAAAAACAGAGGTTTTGTGCATTTGCAAGAAGCTTCTGCTTTTCCTTTTTTTTTTTAATCAAATCCACTTATTTTCAGTTAAGTACTTTAATAGACAGTGCACTAAGTACAGCATAAGAGTCTTCCAGAGAGAAATTGCATGAAGATCAGCTCAAGCATGATAATTTATTAAGACTTAAAACTTTTGAATAAAAAAAAGAAAAACTTCACAGAAGACTAATATTTCAACTGCACATCTTTCTCTGGATGTTTATTTTAGTTTTAGCATACACATTTTGTTTGCCACAATCTTCTTGTTCATAAGGAGGTTAATGACCCTGTATTATACACATATAATAGAGTTACATCAAGGCTTTCAAACATTGAATTATTGGGCTTTCATAACTGCTGATTTGTATGTAAAGAATAACTAAATTAATTTTATTTTCTATTCTCTAATCATATCTGGATGACATTAAGGCATTGTGTACTAATAATTCTATCACTGCCCTGGCCTTCCATTCATTTGCCACTCTTTTTTCTATGAAAGACAGTAGGGTATTAGCAAATAAATTCCACTGCATGGCTGCAAGATATTCTTACAATACATGAATGAGAATAGACCCCCACAGAGTCAATCTGCAAAAATAGGCTATTAATGTTTCAATCAGAACTTTGTTTAAAAAACTAACCTAAAGGGATTCAAGATTTTAAAATTAAAAGAAGAGTTGGGAAAGCATATTAAAATTATGTTCTTAACAAAAATGGAATTTCTTAAATTAGCTTTATTGTCTCTCTGAACTAGATGAATTAGAAGAATTATTCTGGGGAAACAGCAGAAAATAATTAAAAGCTAGAAATAAGTGTTTACAAAAAAATCACTTCCTCATTTTTATTTTTTTTATTGCAGATTGATAACAGATATAAATACTACAGAGCAGCATCTAATAACAGTCACATTTACTTTTCTTGTGAAACAATTATCCAAATTGGTTGTGTTTTATGATAGAGAACAAAGTTTACAATAAATTTCAGAACCATCCGTTCTTTAAAACTGGGCAAAAAGGTGGGAAAAATGATTTAAAGTACTACAAATTAGCTGAATTATCCATTCTTACTTTAATTCCAAAACTGAACATGTTCAAAAGAAAGAAATAACCATGACTTTTTCAGCCTTGGAGATGTGTATCAGCTGGCGATGCGCTTCAAGCAATATTAATTTGATTAAACAGTTTATCCTTAATAACCTGAGACATCAATCCATGTATAGCTTCTATGGTGGTCTTGCAACTGAAAAACAAGCGTAAATTCAACATTGGCTAAACACCGAACTGTCACTGTATTATAAGTTATTCAGCTGTCTCAGGAGTTCGGGGTGCCCATAACCCCATGAATCTTCACAACTGTCCAGATATGAAAAGTCACACAGAAATTTAGTTGCTGTTGCCAAAAGCTATTTGTTATCTAAAAGGGTAAACTGACAAGCTCTTTATATGTCAAGAACCAATTTCAGACAGTACATTTTGTCCAACAGTTTAGGACATTAACCTAAAATACAAGAAACCGAATTCAATCCATTATTTTAGGTTTTAATTTAACTATAGTAAAAGAAATATAAAACCTTGAACTCATGTAATAGAAAATCAGTTCCAATACTTTTTTTTAGCAAGTGTATGTGTGAAATTAAGTATGTTCTGCTGATGGTTTTAGCATAACAAAATAATAACAACAACAACAACAAATAATAGCATAACAAAACCAAACCCTCATTCACTTCTAAAAGAGTTATAGTCTATATTTGATCAGTTCAAATCCCGGTAAAATTAGAAAGGAAAGAAACCACAGTACTTCACTGAAGCCATGCCACTGAAGTGACATAGTGGACTGAGAAAGTTAAGTGTTCTTTTTTGTGACCCACAAGAACTTATTCACTCTAGATTCTAATAGCTTTTTAAGCTTGTTAATAAAAAATGCTATGAATATATGAAAGGACAATAACTATGCCAGAACCTATAATGACCACAAGGTACAATAAGTGGTGGGGCAGCCATCATGCTTGCTGGAGGAAGAAATTTGAGAGGCATGGTGTGATTTTTACAGCAACTTTAGAGCAGGTTAGCATGGGGACACTGACCCATCCTTTCCCACTAGGTGACCAGAAGAGAGGGAATACTATATAGGTCCATGGACCAGATTAGCCAAAGTGTTGTTTTTTTCCTGCCTTCCCCACAGCAGGTTGGCATGGAGGGGGAGGGCGCCTTATTCGGGGAAAACATGAAACAGAAGTTAGGCTACGATGTCAGAACTCATGTAAATATGGGGTGGATGTCCAGTGCAGGTATTGTGTAAGGAATGGATACAGTGGTCAGATAAAATGGATTTGTGAAAGATTTAAAAGAGATATTAGTTAAAGGAGCAGAAATGAGGGGCTCCTGTGTCTAGCACAGCTGGGAGCGAACCCCCTGCCTTTTTAGCCCCCACAACCCTCATTCGAGGGGGGGGGTGCGAGTGAGTGAGGGGGCTGACGGAAGCCCCCGGATGTATATGAAAATGATCATGGAATTACCTGAACTGTACACTTTTATCTGCCGGGTACTCCCAGACTGTTAAGAATAAAGTTGTATTCCAATTAAAGCACATCCAGTGCCTCCTGTCCTTCCAGCATAGCTGGACAATGATGAGTTCTAGGAACACTTATTTGGAGTAAATTACTTGAAATGCTTCTTTCTTACTACACAACACAGGATGACATTTCATAGTTTGTAAAGCATCACTGTTCAACAGTTATATAGTGCCATAGATATACTTTATATGTAACCATATTGGAGATTAAATGAAGTGGTAAAAAAACTGATTTGGCGACTGATGAAAGTTAACAAAAAAGCAACAGGTGATTGCCGAAGAGCTTCACAGCCCGAAAAGGAGGTTGGGTAATACTTTAACCAATCATAGGAGCCCTTCCCCATTCCGTTCCTTTAGCAAGCACCTCCTTTTTAAGTTCTTTACCAGGCCATCTATCTGGCTACTGGATGTCTTCCCCATGGAGCACCTGCACTGGACATCTGCCCCACACTTACAAAATGAGTTGTGATATACAGCCTAACCCCCTTTCCTCTTCACCATAATAAGCCAATATGGTTGTGAAGGAAAAATTCCTTCCCAGCCTCCCTAAAAAGGAGCAACTAGCACAATACCCACAGCAGGTGCTAACCAATATGATATTTGTCACCTTGAGGGGAGGGAGAGTGGGTGCTGCCTTGCTTGCTGTGTGGAGGAAGGTCTTCTAACCTGCCTTTTTAAAAACCATCCGCACTTATGTTCCCAGATGAATCAGCGTCACCCACACTGACCCCCACCCGCCCTTTTTGCAGCAGCTTCTGACCTCCTTCTTCCTCCTATCCATAAAGCACTGCTACCCCTCTTCCAGCAAGCCATGACAATGTCAACCCCCACCCTGCCACGCCCATTTCAGGTGCAGCACAGTCATTTGTGGAAGGAAGTGTTTTATGCAAAAGATGGGAAAAGGCAAGTCCTCAGTTTTTTAAAAGACTAACCACATGGATTAGACAGAACTGTAAAATGCTGTATAGAGAGATGGTGAAAGTCTATAATGTATATATTGATTACTTGTATTTCTCTCCTCTTTCCCATTGTTGGAACCCACTTGCAAAAATAAGAAATTAAATGCTCAACCTATGCTAGCCTTTTGCATTTGACAAATTTCCTATATTTTGGATGGACTTTAACAGATATTTTTGATTAAAAACAGATCAACTAGAAATACAGAATTGGTTAACAACTTTAGTGGAGCCAACATAGAAGGTTGAAATGTCATTTTTATGATGCCCACCAAAGCCATGCTGAAAGCAGGTCAAAGGTCCCTAGCATCTTGTCTGGATGCTTCAGAAGACACAAAAGATTTACAATACATAATAAACCCAAAGGGATTCCTTCATGGCTTCAGTTAATAAATAGTTTACTCACTGTAGTAAATACAAAAATTGTAATTATCCTTGTGATGGAAATAAGAGGTATTTCTACATTTTAATTTCTAAATTACAGCAGTGTATTTTTTACTCCGACTCCTCCAAAATTCTTAGGAACTGGAGAATAATTCCCTACAGGTCATAGTTTAAAGTATGTGAACTTAGGGTTTAAAACACAATAGAATTTCTTATAAAAGAGAATCCAGACATGTATTATCTCACCTGTCCCTTGTTGCTTTAGCAAGTTTGTCTTCTGATTTTCTGTCATGTGTCTCTAAACCCAACATGAAACTCCCTCGGCCCAGCTGGGCTTCTGACTGTTCTAACTTTTCAGACAAATCAAAGACTTGGCCAGTTGTGTAGTCAGCATTCTGTTGGAATAAAATACCATTAAATGTATTATAGATAGAGCTGTAAGTCATGTTGGTATTTATGCACAAAATACACAAGTAAGCAACCTCACAAAATACCTTTAAGTCTAAGTAGTGCTGGACTTAGCTTGGCAGACCAGCTGGAGCTCAACAGATTATACACTGATCTATATCTCGGAGCACCACAGATGGTGGGATATGGAGTATCTCCAAATTCACAGCAAGCTGAACAATTGAATTTAGAGTCAATGATGGCTGCAGAAGATGGAGCCCAACACAGACACAGCAAAGTCTTGACTTCATCACTAACGTGTGAGGAAGCACTGAAGTCTCCTGCTCAACATGTAGCATCCTCCAAAATGTTGGAAGCTCTCCTACTTGTCCCTCCTAAGTCTGCTCCTTGTCTGGTATTTCTTTCTACAGCTCACAGGAATATATAACTACATGTCAACAGACTAGGTTCCTATGGACTGCAGAAAGTATTCAGTTTTCATAAAAAGAACAGGAGTACTTGTGGCACCTTAGAGACTAACAAATTTATTTCAGCATAAGCTTTCGTGAGCTACAGCTCACTTCTTCAGATGTATAGAATGGAATACACAGACAGGAGATATTTATACATACAGAGAACATGAAAAGGTGAAAGTATGCATACCAACAGGAAGAGTCCAATCAATTGAGACGAGCTATCGTCAGCAGGAGAAATAAAACCTTTGAAGTGATAACTGAGATGACCCATGGAAGGTGTGAGGAGAACTTAACATAGGGAAATAGAATCAATTAGTGTAATGACCCAACCATTCCCAGTCTCTGTTTAAACCTAAGTTAATTGTATCTAATTTGCATATTAATTCGAGTTCAGCAGTCTCTCTTTACAACAAAAAAACTTCAAAAACAGACTCCAAAGAGAGACTGTGGAACTCGAATTAATATGCAAATTAGATACAATTAACTTAGGTTTAAACAGAGACTGGGAATGGTTGGTTACACTAATTGATTCTATTTCCCTATGTTAAATTCTCCTCACACCTTCCATGGGTCATCTCAATTATCACTTCAAAGGGTTTTTTTCTCCTGCTGACAGATAGCTCGTCTCAATTGATTGGACTCTTCCAGTTGGTATGCATACTTCCACCTTTTCATGTTCTCTGTATGTATAAATATCTCCTGTCTGTGTGTTCCATTCTATGCATCTGAAGAAGTGGGCTGTAGCTCACAAAAGCTTATGCTGAAATAAATTTGTTAGTCTCTAAGGTGCTACAAGTACTCCTGTTCTTTTTGCGGATACAGACTAACATGGCTGCTACTCTGAAACCCGTCAGTTTTCCCAGGTTAAAGTATTCAAGCAAAGCAGTGCTCTCTGTTCAATTTATGCAACCTCACTGAGAATAATGGATATTATTCTGCTCTAATTTACAAACTATGCAATCCAACTGAATACAACAGACTTGCACAGGTATTACTGTGGGCAGAATCTTTTACTAGGCATGAAGTGCAAGCTGAAAAAAGCAAAGTTTGACTTTCAAATCCCTATTCAAGTTTGCAGGATTAGAAGTTAGGAAACAAAAATATTTTTATTTGCAAATGCAGCAAATTTGATTTGGAATAATCAAGAGAACAGGGAGCCTCACAGTATCATTTTACAGAGTTGCTTTACAAAGTAAAAACACATATTAAAGACTGTGTGCATTCTACCCCTGTGACTAAAATAATCACTATGTGTTGGATTTTTATTGAAGAAAGTAAATGAGATTTTAATCCAAAGTAAACAAGTATGTTTATAACAGAAATACAATTAATGCAATGGACGGTAGTTATCTAGTGGTCAAGTCACAATTCCTACTTGAGGCACATGGTTACAACAAAAAAAGTCCCTTTTTAAAGATACTAATTATGGTTTAAAAAGAGTTGTTATAATAAAATTAGTAACACCACCAATAATATCTAGCCTATATATCTGGTAACCTTTAATGGATACTAATTACTACTGTAAGGGGATACTAAATGTTGAGGGTACATTTAGTAAGGGAATACTAAATGTTATGAGGGTTTAAAAAATAGATTTAACTGAAACTCATCTTAAACAATGAGAATAAACTAGTTAGCTTCACTTTCTGGTTATCAGACAGTAAAACCAGAAAAATGTTTACAGAAAGGTTTTATTTATATTCATGAAAACTTTCCTCTATTATTTGGTTTTGTAAAACCTGATGCACAGAATCTAAATCTGGAGTCAAAATTACTCAACAGTGTCCCATTAAGCAATTTGCAGCAGAGATCCTTGTCTCTACTACCAAGGAGTCAGAGGTACCTGCCCTCTTAAAGGATATGCTATTCTACTTACAGTAAGCAAACTAGAAGAACTGAGTGTGTTCACCCAATATTTGTTCCACAATAGTTCGAGCAATTTACGATCCAAAGATGATTTGAAGTAGGAGACCTCTAAAGCATAATACCTATTTAAAAAAAACAAAGCAAATTTTTCAAAGTTAGCTACCAAAGATTTTACAATCAAATCCTCAAGGTCATAGGCATCTGAAAAGGATAAATAGAAAGTAAATGCATTTCTCAAAAATGCAAAGACTAATAGAACACCGATGTGGCAAATTATACAATGTTTTATGGTCCAACAGTAACACACATTAAGATCTACACCATCTTCCAAGAATGTTTCTCTGAAGAGGGATTTCCCTCCTGTGTCTAATGTATGCAGTTTTAATAGTTATAACTAACCAAATGCTGTTTTCTTCATCTGCTTGGGTTCTGTTGTAACACATCATCTTTGGGGTCAGCTACTGTCCTGTTAATAGTGTTTGTATAATGCATATTACAAAGAGGCCCTGATCCTGCTTGGGACCTTTGGGTGCTATCATAATATTAGTATAATTTATATATAAAAGTAAACTGAAATACTGCTGATCTAGTGGAATGTAATAAGTGGTAATGTTAGATAGTGGTAAGCTTAACAAAGAGCCTATTTATCCCTTGTTATGTATCTTATGTGTTAAGAAGACAGATTTTCCTGATATTACAGAATTCATAACCAAGGAATAAGGAAGATAAGCTATCCTGTTTTGTTTTAAATACATGATTCCTATTGCATCTTACAAGGCAGCAGTACATGTTGCAACCTTCTCTGCTGCTCAGATATTCATTATACTGAAAGTAAAAAATATAAGGTTCTGTATTTTTAAAAAATACTTATTTCTTCCATTAAGCTTTTTTATAAATACAGATGTATATAGAAAGCCTTGCCAACTGAAGAACATATCCCCTTTCCTATTAGTGGGAATTCATCTTAAATGCGTAAATCAAAAGGAACCCTCCTGCCCTCCCTAGCTCATGCCTTCTATAGATTATCTCTTTTGATGTACTCATTCTGAAGTGCTTGCAAAATGGATTGAGGCCTGCAGGAAGAGGAAGAGAAATCAGATTTGTAAAGGAACAAGAAGGCTGCAATAGGACCAGGGGAGAAAAGAGATCTGTACATTTGTTTTTAAGTTTTGTTACAATTTTTCAAACATCTGTTACAAGCAATTCTCAGAAGGCTGTTGGAGGATGTGATGCTCCTGAAAAAAGAAATTTCATGTAAGATTTAATAAAAGGAGAACCTGACACGCCCATAAGGTAATCTTCACTTTAAGCTATGCAAGAACATTTCTATCAATGTACTAAAGGGTCATACTGGGAGTTGGAACATGAGGTACAATTTTTTGGGGTATCAGAGAAGTGAAGTTAAGTTAAACGATTGCTGGGTTTCTTGTTCTTGTGTGGCTACTACAGCATTTACATGGTTTTATTTTGATGCAGCTATAACTACCACTTATACGTTATCCAATTAAAATAACTAAAACATCATTATTTTAAAAAAAATTATTGCCTGTCTTTCCTTGTCACTGCACATAGTTATTTTTGAATAATTTAAATTAAATTATTTAAATGGCACACATCCACTAATCCATTAGCAATGATATATTAACCCTGCTCTTGGGAGAACTGTTTGGTAAAACTCAACCATATTAGGAAAAATGCACTTATAAGTGAAATCTTCTAATGCTGACCAATTCAACCACATAAATGAGCTAGAAAGCCAAAATAATAATAATTGAGTCTTTTATAAAAATTGATTAAACTTCATATTGTTGTGATGCAGAGAAAGATCCTCACTTTAGAGAAAAATTAGGCACAAAGGTGAATTTCCCAAGGAAATCTGTGGCAGAATCAAAATTAGATCCCTGATCTCCCAATTCCCAGGCCTGTGCTATAATCATTTGACAAATAAATCGGCGAATAAACTAGTAAAAATAAAGGAAAATGATGCCCAATTTAAAATATCACAGAAGAGCATATGTGTGTGTGTGTGTTAGGTCATATATCTACAAATATATAATTGAACACAATTTTAAAATGTAAATTAACATGCCAAATATAATTCCTTTTAAAAATTAAATGGCAAAAGTTTCACATTTGCAAAAGTTTCACATTTGTAAATTTACAAGCTAAATGCTTTTTCAACATTAATTGGGGTGCTTATCATTAGGAATTGACACTTTAATTAAGAGAGATGGCATTTGGTATAACACACAAAACCTATTTAGCATTTCCTCAAAGACAACCTCTCTATTAAGTACTGTAATAGAATAGCAGCCAAAAATGAGGTAAAAGTGCACCCACAGGGACTGATGTATAGATTCATGGCTGAGAAGTGTTGGAATGCAGTCACTCCCCGGGGCAGGAGGTGGTGGTGGGGATTGGACATGTGTATAAGATTATAAAGCAGTAGCTCTGCTTTTCTACCCAGTGCCCACTGGCATTGCCAGCATACCAGGACCCAAACATAGAAACTCATCATTAAGGTAGGAAAGAGAAGCCTAGAGAAACTGTCACTAAAACCAGAATTACAAACCCTGGTACAAATACTAGTGGGTGGAAACAACTATTCTAATCTTCTGTGGTACAAATAATTCATTCACATTGCAGGAGAAGGAACATCAGAGACACCACAATGTTAGCAACTCCTCACCCAACAGGCTAAGGCATAGTGTCAGCAATTTCAACCCCTCCTCTTTTTTTCATGGCTATCCTCCACTGGGGAAGATTGAAAGTCCTCTTCCGTAAATCTTTCCATGTAACTTCAAGAAAGATAATGACTTAGAACAGATACTAACTAGCTATCTGAGAGGGAGACTATTATGGTAATTATTACATTTTTCATAAAATTGAAAAATTCCATTTATCTGCGAACAGATTAAAAATGGTAATGGTAAATTTAAAGAAAAAATCTAATGCAACAGAAATGCACAAACAATCACACTTCATCTAGAAGGTTTGCTTTATAATGAATAGTCAGAATGACTAGCAGTTAAGTGTTTGCCAGGGATTTCTACTTTGATGGTAATGCAAATAATTATTAACAGTTACCAGCTGAGATTTTTATAGAGCTTTATTTTTTTAAGTGCATGGCCTTCAAGTTGTTAGTTTGGAAAAGGGAAAAGTGTTTTTTTTTTTGGTTAATATGACAGGAAAGCCTTGAAAGACTATATATATTGCCAATAATGCAATTTTCCACAACTCTCCAGAGTTTTAACTACCTATCCCTTTGGAGTCCAGTCCTTCATCAACATATGAATCATTCAGCATGTAACTCATTAATTCTAGTGAGAGTTGTATGCATAAGTACCAAATGTTCCAAAGAGATAATTTGCTCTCCCAAGTGAATGGGTGTTAAGTAATACTTTATATCAGACGTGATAAACTGACAATAATATGAATTTGATAATTATTTTGAACACTGATTTCCTGAGTTCAAGAGCTCTCAAACTGGGGTTGCAAACTTCAATTGGGTCATGAGGACAGGTATGGAGCAAAAATTGCTGAAACCAAATGTCCTCTAGGACTAAAAGAAAGCAAACTAACAGGAGAGGAGAAACAGCTCTTTTTCCTGCCTCTTTTGATGCTATCAGCCCATTCTCCTTGCAGCAGCTCCTCTTTCCACCCCTACTACACTCTGCTTCAGAGAAGCAATGCTTGAGGATGGCAAGATGCTAGCTGCATTGACCCAGCTGCTCACAGCGTTCATCTGGCTCACTGAAGCAGTGTTCCCCAAATCATCTCCCTGCTGAATGACAGCTAGCAACACCTCTCCATAAAGCTAGCAGCCGAAGAAAACAAAGGCTTGTAGTATTTGGGTCACTGCAAGAAACCATGGCATTTAGGGCCATCGTTGAAGGTGGAGAAAGATTGAGACCTTCTACTTATGATTCAGATACTAATTCATGAGTTACTTACTGTTTACAGTGTACACCAAAGTCTTCTATTTTATTAAGTGGAATAGTCTGGTATTCTGATGGACCTTCATCTGGAGGCTTAAAGCCCTGAAAAGTTAAACAAACAGCAACCACGACAGTAAGTGGAAAAGTAATAGATATATTTCTTTTGCATGAAGAAATGTGTCATTTTAAGGCTGCTTGCAAATGCTATTCAAGTTCCCAATAAAGACAACAACTTCCATAGGGAAAACAGATGGCCCAGCAGACTTATGGATTCTGGAATCTTCTCTCTTGATCCCTGGTTCATCTGGCCTGGGTTAATAGTCATTACTATTTGATGGATGTGCAGAAATGTGTAGGAAGTAAGTTGCTGGTCTCAGACCGGTTCTCATTGGGCAGATATCCCCACCATAAGTGGCCATATCGTTTTCTCTTAGGGCAATGATGGAAGGGGCATGGAGGCCAGACTACTCTCTTCATCCCTAGAAATGATTGCGCCAGAACAGAATTGACAAACACTAGCACAGTAGTGAGATGAACCCTGCACTATTATTGCCCATCTTGTACCTGTCCCAGAACTTCAGTCTCCAATTTAGTCAACAGCAGCCTTCACAACCACTGAACTGGCAAATACTACCCACCTGAATCATTTCCATTACTCCTCTTAAAACATTCTGCTAAAATGAACGTCTAACTGTGATTTGGTTTTTAAGTTTAAGTTACATTTCCTCTTCCTGTTTAGTGCACTGAAAGTATTTATATGAGATTTTTTTGGTTCATAGATGAGTATTTGTTGTTGTCTGAACTTATTTCCTTTTGTTTAGAAAAATAGTCTATGCAGATCTGCTGTTCATTCGTAAGAAAAAGTTACTGCATGAATGCAATGGGGAATTTTTCACACATATTTTTACAATTACAATGTGATGCCAGATTGGAGTCTTCCATAAGACAATAATGTTTTTATTTTCTTATAATAGGATCCACTAGCCCAGATTCTCATGTCCAAACAGAGTCCTTTTGACTTCACCTGTACTCTGCATGAGCGTAAAGGTCCATGCTAACAAATCACATTGCAGAAGTAGGCTCCAATCCTGCAAAGACATGCTTAATTTCATGCACCGTGAGCGATCATACTGAAGCCAATAGAACTACTCATAGTGCATAAGAATGTGTGTAAGTCTTTGCAGGATTAGGGGTTTAACTGGGATTCAAGAAGGTGTAATTATACTTGATTATATATCAACTAAGTTATACTTTTATTTGTATATCATTGATATAAAAATAAAACTAGACTTAGAAAAATTTAGATTTCAGCTTTACATAATTTCAAGTTAAAATAAATATCTTAAGCTTGATATGTTATTATTTGGAGCTTAAAATTTCCATTTCAAAATGTGGTATTTTATTTTTTGTTTTATCCTGTGAATCTGTAAACATTTCTTTGAAAAGACTGTCAAAAATAAAAGTAAAAAGAACGAGGAGTACTTGTGGCACCTTAGAGACTAATAAATGTATTTGGGCATAAGCTTTCATGGGCTAAAACCCACTTCACTGGATGCATGTATGAGATTTTGACTCTTGCTTTTCTCAAAGCAATCGCAATACAGATTCCAGGTTTAAAAATATGTGCAGCCAAAAGCTGATTTTTGAACTAATAAGTCTTAGATTTACTATTTCTTCTTCCCTATAACAGTCCAAATTCTTAGATGCCACAGAAACTTTAGAAGTAGAACAACTATATTTAACTGCTGTAATTATGTTGCAGCTCCAATATCTAAAAATACATTTAATACAACAGGGAATAAAACTCTGTGGAAAGAAGACTGTGTTTAGAGAGGTCGAATTATAAACAACATATAAAGAAGACTATTTAAGTACAACAATACCCAGATTTATTATTTATGTCAGTTAGTAATGCAGTGGAATCCTGAAACAGGAATCAGATTATTTACCAATGTTATTTTTCTTCTAAGAGGCATACATAATATGATGATATTTTAATACTTATTGTAGGTTAGAAAAAAATTACATCTTTTGCTGAAAAAGGAAGATACAGAATATAAAAAAGGAAAAATAGGTCAGATTATGTGCTTTTCAGTCTTAACAGTGACTCTTAAAAATGGGATCCATGCATTTAGTTATATACAGTTTAATAACCTTGATAATAACCATATACTTTTTTTAACCTTAACTTTTACCTTGGGATATGTTCTAAAAGCTCCAAGATTTACTTTTCCTGCAGATATCGTTCTTGTTGGATCAATCTGTAAAAATATAGGTGATTTTTGATATATGCAGGTGGCATGCTTATTGATCTATTTTAACTTTAGTTATTACACTGAATCACTGTAACTTGAAAAGTTGCATTATGTTCTGCAATAAAGCACAGTACTTTTGTAATTGACATCAGTTTATAAGGAGCACTCATGAAAAGAAAGTGGAACATCAACAGCTGCCTATTAATCCCACTTCTCTACATTAACAGAATGGTCAGTATCAGTCTCAGCAAATCCTGTTCTATAGTGTGTGATAAAAATGTTACCATCTGTCAGTCAATACATTGGTGATACTTATTGCTTTTAATTTTAACCCCTGCAATAAATTAGGGATGGAAAAGACCTATTAGATCATCTAATCTATTCTGGGGATAGGGCAGGAGGATAATGCAGGATTATTCTCTACAATCTATTTACTAGTGCATTGGCCAGTTTCATTTTACTAGTAAAACTGAAGGGGCTTCCAACATTTCCTTGGGACACTATGCCACAACATAACAGATCTTAGTGTCCAGAAGTTTTTTCTAATATTTGGTCTATACTTTTCTAATTTAATCCCACAATTTTAGTTAGATTGCCAACTATTCCTTAAATAATTTCATTCTTTTGTTGATGTTTACACTCTTTAGTAGAGCAAGTGATTATGTAAGTTGTTGTTTAAACCAAAGGCTAAATTTTTATTTCAATTGTTGTGACCTGCAGTCCTCAGGGGTTGGAGGGCCCAGTGAATTTCCTCAGAATATATAAAAAAATAATTTTGTACAACTCTCTGATGCCATGTCAGTGACTGCATGTTATATAAGGAATACCACAGTTTAGTGAGCAATTTTGCCCGGTGTCCCTTACTACAGAAGGTTGAGAGAATCACAGAACTAGAGTTTTTAGGTCTAAGGCAGAAGGCTCAGTTTGGGCTATTCAATTCTTTGATGAAGTAACAAGCATGATTTCTAATCTAAGATTAGAGAAAAGATTTTAACAGACTACACCTGGAATGATGAAGTGAATGAAAGCTCTCCAGTCCCAGTGAACAAATTTGTTTGTATACCATTGTCTTGACTTTCTCTTTAGCCCAGAAAGCTTGGCAAGGGAGATATACTGATCTGAAGCCTGGATTCTACCCCGCCATAAAAAAATAATACTATCAGAGGGTTATTTAACAGTATATATATAGAGATATATAGATAAAAACTACAAGTAAATATTTTCACCTCAACACAAAGATATTAAGTTATTGCACCATTCTGTCAGTCTATGGAATGCTTAACTAATAAACTTCTAATACTTACAACCACTGCCACAAATGGTTCCTGAAATTGCTGATTAAGCATCTGAGTACTGACATCTATCCCTGAAAGCCAGCAACCATAGCCAGGGTGGCTGTGGTACCAGCCAATTGCATTTTCTAGACGACCAACCTAATGAAGTGAAAGGGGAAGAAATACATATAGTTAAAGGTCTCTGCATATAAAGAAAGTGACAGATGCCCTCTTTTGGGCTTTTAGCATACTGCAGATACATTATGGGGAAGAAAAAATGCAAGTATCTACATGCACTACTATGCCAAGTTTCAAACCCATATGTTTATTAAATAACCTAAACCTTCTCTGGTTAAAATGTTTTTAGAAGTCATATGGCACAAAGTTATAACTACACTGATACTAACAACTCAATTCCTGGCATCCAACAATTGGTTTTTCCAACATACAATATCAGAGGTGCATGCTTTTGGATTTATACAGGACAACCAGTTCTGCCAAATATAGACCTTGTAACAAGAAACTCAAATCACTAAAATAATAATACAAGACAGAACACAGTGTCTGATTTGCATCCATTGTAATCAATGGATGTTTAGCCACCAACTTTAAACAGAAGCAGGATCTCGCTTAAAATAAAAGCATCTTTTACTTGCTTTACAGTTTACATGCTTAACAGATACAGATAGAAGAACAGATCATTTACACATCACTACATTCTTCCAAGAGAGAGTAATACTTTTTGGTCTTATTAACCCTATAGGTGAGATCTGATTAAATGAACACAGAAGTCAATGTCTCCATCTGATATAAGGGGACACTGTGAACTTGCTATCAGTTAATTTAAAAAAACAAAACTATTTTCAGATATTACAGGTTGAACCTCTCTAGACCAGCACCCTCGGGACCTTACCGGTTCCAAACCAGAGAATTTGCCGAACCATGGGAGGTAAATGCAGAGTGCCAGCGGATCTCCATAGGCACTGGAAGAAGAGGTGCAGGGGTGCTGCAGCACCCACAGGCTTTGCACCCAGCATGGCCCCTCGCCCGGGGTCCTGGCCGCTGGCCCCTCACCCGGGGTCCTGGCTGCTGGCCCCAGGTCTTCCCCCATCCTCCTGGAGACTGAATGCTGCGGATCAGCTTTTCACAGCACTCCAGAAGCTCTGGGAGGGAGGAGGAGGAGTTGGTAAGCCCGGGGCCACCAGCGTGTGAGAGGCATGGGGGGGAAAAGGGGAGCTTGACGCCAGTAGATGCTCCGCACCAATTTTTCCGTTCTCCAGCCCCGGAGCACTCATGGAGTCGGCACCTATGCCAGACCACAGATGTTGCCAGACGAAGGAGTGCTGGATTAGAGACGTTCAACCTGTACTGAAATCATCCCTCAACCAGGGCCTATGAAAGAGCATGCACATGAGCTCCTCATTGAGCAGTGAATGAAAATGAAGTCATCATAGTAGTGCATGAGACTAATAGCAAAAGTGACCATCAACAAAATTAAGACGCTGATTACATATCAAAGTGCTCAACAGCACAAAGTAAAAAGACTGCAGAAAAAATGTCTTTCCCACTCCATTAGAAGTAACCTGTAAGATTATAAACAAATTGGCACAAATTTTTCAGATGAAAATGTAATGTTCACATTAGCTAGATCACTGTAACAAACAATAAATATACATAATACTAATATTTTTCAGATACACATGCATATATTATTGACAAAACAAGCTAGATTAAAAAAATCTCAAAATCACCTGCTTAAAATGGAATAGTGAGGTACCTAAAACAGTCTGAATAAGCATAAAGTTATATTTAAGACAGTAAGAAAATAGCATTCCGCAATTTTGTTGAGAAACCACAACTTTTAAAACACACCACAACCTGTTATAGTTGCTGCAAATTTGAGTGATACTGCAAGCCACTCACTCAAATTTAACCCAGATGCCCCTCTGTCATGACCCAATAACAGTGTTGGGTTTACAGTGGTGCCATGGAGCCGGGCCCATGCTTAGAAGGGTCCCCCCCGGCCTGCTCTGCTTTGCACTGTGCCCTGAGACCCCGCCAAACCGCTGGCTTCCCCCACCCGCCCACTTGCTCCTCTCGGCCTGCAGGCCAAGGACTCCTCTTCGCCCCCAACCCCACCCGCTGGCTTCTCTCTGCCCTCTGGCCAGACCCCAGTGCACCTCCAGCTCCGGGCAGTCTCTGCTTCCCACCACCTGTGGGACTCCACCTGTCTCCCTGGAGTTGAGCCACCTGGTACTGGTGCAGAAGCCTGGCCAGTCTCGGCCAGTTGGGGGTGGGGGGCAGTGTGGGGGGCTTGGCTGGACCCCTCCAGGCAAGTGGGGCCTGAGTGAGGCTGGCTGGGGCAGGCCCTAACCTGGCTGATCGCACCACTCCTGAGGGGCCAGAGCAATTCCCTGCACTGGTAGCACAGCACGGCAGACAATTGCCTCCCAGCAGGGCTGGTGAATGCAGCCAGGAGGCAGAGCGTGGGGGAAGAGAGCCTGGGGGTGCGGGGCTATTCAGGGGCAGGGAAGATCTGTGTGTGCTGGAGCACTAGGGGGTGGGGGTTCTGTGTGGGATGCTGGGAAGTTGTGGGGCTGTAGTCAGGGGTTGCTGGCCAGGGAAGGTGTTGTGCAGGGCATTGTGCATTTATGGCAGGGTTGGGTGGGGACTGGGTATAGTGGGTCTGGGGGGGCTCTGGCCATAGGGAATAGGAGGGCTGTTCCAGTGTTGGGTGGGGGGGGCTCTGTGGCGTGGCATGGGCCCACCCCTGAGGGGAAGGGGCATGCTGGCAGCACAGGGCTGGGCGGGCCACTGTGCATCTGGCAACTGCCAGTTTGTAAATAGGGCCCTTGCACTGGGCTGGGCGGAGCAGGGCCGCCCACGTCAGGCCATGCCCCTGGCCAGCCGCTCGATCCAGGGACCGACCCCCGCCCCCACCATGCTCCATTGCCTCTACGGGGGCCCACAGATATGGTTAATCTGGCCTTCCCAACAGGAGGTGGATGAAAAAGGCGGGGCCGGGCACACATATGGATTGGGGCAGAGCTCTCTGGGGCGCTCACTCCACAGGTGCAATTCCACCTCCACCAGGTGGCATGGGCTAGGCCTAACAAACACCAGCAGCAGCTCCCTTGTGATCTGGAAGAATTCACCTCCCGCGGCTGCCCAGTGTGTGGGGCTTGTACTTCCCACAGGGCCTTGTGCTCCGGGAGAGAGTAGCCTGGGCGGTGACAGCCCCTACATGGCCTCCAGGGGTGTCTGAGCTGGGACTGGTTCTAGTGTCCAGGGGAAAGCCCACTACCCAGGGATAGGAGAAATGTGGGGGGGGTAATCCAGCCCGTTGGAGGGCAAAGGACCCTACTGCCAACTCAACCACCATTTCTATTTTTGGCTTTTTTGTTTTAATGGTATTTGAACTAGTCATACCAAAACAGCAAATTACTAAAAATATAACTGTGGCTGTAAAAAAGTTGTAATTTTTTATAACAAAAATGACCTCTAGTGTGCATGCTCTTTTCTCATATATTATAATCTAATCCAGGGGTAGGCAACCTGCGACACACGAGCTGATTTTCAGTGTCACTCACACTGCCTGGGTCCTGGCCACCAGTCCGGGGGGCTCTGCATTTTAATTTAATTTTAAATGAAGCTTCTTAAACATTTTAAAAACCTTATTTACTTTACATACAACAATAGTTTAGTTATATTATAGATTTATAGAAAGAGACCTTCTAAAAGCATTAAAATGTATTACTGGCATGCAAAACCTTAAATTAGAGTGAATAAATGAAGACTCAGCACACCACTTCTGACAGGTTTCTGATCCCTGATCTAACCCAATTTGCAATTTATACGGAAATCTATAAGTAAACAAAGTGTAAATATAGCAGGAATTCCATAAGAATTCCCTAATCCTGCAATCTGAGCTGCATCACTAACTTTAGAACTCTGCACAAATGAAACGATCTGCCCAATCACATCAGATATAGTTAATGCAGTAAAACTTTTTAAGTATAGACAGGGCCTTATTAAAACTAATTAAACCAGGAGAACTGGATGGGATCTAATGCTCATTCTGCACCACAGGACTATCAAGCTTTCAGTAGACGATTACAATAAAATAAGTATATGATGTGGTAGATGAATGTAAGAGCAACTCCAACCTGGGACAAGCTCTCCAGATCTACCAGAGATTAAAGCTCCAATTCTGTCTGCAGTGACCCTACTGGAAGATCAGGGCCTAAATGTGAATGTAACATGGGAACTTTGTATGGGGGAGGAAAGAAATATTTCACAGTTGTTAATCCTTCCTTCTTGACTCAAACATTCATAGCTTATAAAGTCCAATTACTAGTAAACAGCCTTGACAACTATATACTCCTTTATTTTTATTTTTTCTTCCCAAATTAATTGTAGGGGTTCTTTTGATGGAAAACAAAAAAATTATCCAAAAAGAATAAGCAGATAAAACACTATACCTATTATGTATATGCTATATAGCAACCAGATAAGATAGTTGTGAAATACAAAGATTTAATGCTTGACACTAACTTTAATTTCTATGCCACAAATAATCGTGTTAAATTTGTGAATATGCTCCTTTGCTATTCCATTCTTGAGCAACCGACTGCACCCATAAAAACATTTCCTAGGCGATGAGCACAAATGTAAAAGAAATTACACTAAATTAATTGGTGACCTAACTCTGAATTTAAACTCAGAACTACAAAGGTGAAAGAACATGGCAATATTTAAATATGATAAACAAAGATATTAAACATACAGGAGAAAAAAAAAAAGAGATCAACTTTTTATTGGTCCAGATCTTGTGCATGTATATCCTGGTGATGGGAACTTTATAAAAAACCTACACAGACTATCTCAAAACCCAGTGTAAATTACAACAGGATTTGTTGTTACTGTAGCGCCAATAAAAAATCATAGTTCTCTTTATTTACCTGTTTTGCATTTTCTATATATGCAGCCATATATTCATATGCAGCAGCCTGAGCATTGACTCGAGTTTCAGTGCCTTCTACCGGTAAAGCAAAGCTGTCCATGATAATCATGGTTTCCCCATCCACTTTCCCAAGCATCAGCCCCATCACTTCCAGATTTCCCCCAGACCGGGCATGCATGACCATCTTCAGCAGGGCCAGGGCGGAGATCTTGCAGTATCTGAAGTAGTGGTTGCTGCAAGAAAAAAAGCGGAGAGAGGCTAGGAAGAGGCCAAGTATCTGATCTAAGCAGACACAGGAAACACATGCAAAATACAGATGAAGGAGGTTTATCATAACAGAGCCCCATCTCAACCCCCTCCCACCCCGGAATCGCTCCTTGGTTCATGACCCAAAGTACCCCGGACCCGATGGCCCCCCCCATCCCCCCTTGCAGCCCCGCTGCCTCCCCGGGCCATCGCCCCCATTACCCTGAACTCCCTCCCGGGGCCTCGCGTCCCAGGCCCGCCCCGCTCCTTGCCCGGGTATCCCGGCCCCTCACCCCCGGCCCGGCCCCGGCCCCGGCTCTCACTCCTTGGTCCAGGGCTTGGCCGCCAGGATCTCCTGCTGCTGCTTGCGGTCGTACTTGTAAATCTCGTCGATGCTCTGCGCCTCCTGCATGTTGTTGGCCAGTTCCCAGCTCTTCTGCGCCATCCCGCTCCCGGAGGCCCCGGCCGCCGCCGCCGCCGCCATCCCCCCACCGCCCGACCGGGCCCGCCGCGCAAACCAAGTGCGCCGCGGGAGAACGGGGGGAGCCCAGTCCCGGAATGTCCTCGAGTAGCCGAGGGGAGGGTCGGGAATGGTACATTCCGCAGGGCCTGAGACACCCCGGTTAGCGCGCCCTCTAGCGACCAGCCTCGGAAGTGCCGCCCGAGCTCCGCTCAGAGAACCACGCGCGCCTGCCAGCGGGGTGATACGTAACCAACGCGACACAGAAGCTCCGGTGGATACGCAGGTGCTCTCACGTATTCACACATGCAGGACTGGTGTTCACGCGCGCATGTGCAACACAGGGATGTTCAAATCTGGCAATTAAGAGTTAGGACCTGGGGTGAAGAGTTGCTAAATCTCACGATTTTATCGTGAGTCTCCTGGTATTTGGTGTAAAGAGTGGAAGCAGAGAGGCTAATCTGACAAAAAAAATATTGATAGAGTTCTCATTCTTGATTTTCACTCCCACTTTTTTTTTTATAACAAACTGTACCCACAACCCTCCCCCTCGTAAATCACAATTGTGGAAACACTGCAATGAGAGTTCTTTTACAAACGTTTTGGCATAATTTTTCTGTTAATTCTCAGAGAGGCCAGTGATTACTATTCCTCCCCTTCTTCAGTCACATATCTGTGATCACTCTAGACCAGAGATTATTAAATATTCCATCAAACTATCTGACTATTTTTTCTGACAATTTTCCTCCAAACTTTTACACTTTGGGGGTACCCTTTGATTTTAAATGAAAGTAATTTTACTGATGGTTGAGAGCCCTGTGTATGAAGTCTGTGTGAGGAGGGAGGAGGGGAGATTCTGCTTATGGGGAATCCCAGAGGGTATTTGTGAGGGAAAGGAGGGTTCTCTGTGTATGTGATCTCTCTCTCTCCCTCTGTGTGGTGTGTATGGGAGGATGGGGGTGTCTGTGGGAGGAATCACTGTATGCGTGTGGCGGGAAGATAGGGTAACGAAACGGCAAGTGCAGCAAAGAATCCTGTGGCACCTTATAGACTAACAGACGTTTTGCAGCATGAGCTTTCGTGGGTGAATACCCACTTCTTCAGATGCAAGAAACGGCAAGTGTGAAAAATCGGGACAGGGGGTGGAGGGTAATAGGCACCTATATAAGACAAAGCCCCAAATATCGGGACTGTCTCTATAAAAATCGGGACATCTGGTCACCCTACGGGAAGAGGCCAGGAGTCCTTTGTATGAGATATCTGTTTGTGGGATGCTTGCAGGGCCGGCTCCGGGCCCCAGCACGCCAAGCACGTGCTTGGGGTGGCATGCCGCGGGGGGCGCTCTGCCGGTCGCCGGGAGGGCGGCAGGTGGCTCCGGTGGACCTCCCGCAGGCGTGCCTGCGGATGCTCCACCAGAGCCGCAGGACCAGCGGACCCTCCGCAGGCGGTCCACCGGAGCCGCAGGACCGGCGACCGCCAGAGCGCCCCCCACGGCGTGCCGCCCTGCTTGGGGCGGCGAAATTGCTAGAGCCGCCCCTGGATGCTTGTGCATGTTGGCAGGAGGGGCTCCTCTGTGTATAGGCTGTCTGTGTGGGATTTATGTGGATGGAGAGGAAAGGGGTCCTCTGTGTATGGCGTGTGGTCTCCCGCGGAGTAGGGACTGGCTCCCTGCGCCTGAGCAAAGAGACACGGCCCCGCACAGCCGCTCAGGGAGTCTGGCCCCGGCTCCCACGCACCAGGGGGCGCTGTTTGTAGCGGCGCAGGCGCGGCCCCGGCTGCTGCAGGTCTCCGGAGGAGGCGGTAAAGTGTGAGAGGCGGGGCGGGAGCTGCCGCTTGCAAGCCCGGTGGGTCCGAGAGCGAGCCGGTGAGTGACTCCGCGGGCTGGCTCCAGCCGTGACTGGGGTCCCGCAGGCTCCTGAGGCGAAGGGCCGCGCGCAGGGACCCCCCCCCGGCTCCCAGGGCTGCGGGGGCGTAGTTCTGCCCCGTCACCTGCCTCCTGGGGCGGGCGGGTCTCCAGGGGGCTGCGGCCCCTCGCTGCGAACTGCCCCGGGACGGGAGAAGCGAAGCGAGCACCACTGGGGGTCTGTGCCCCGTTGTGGGGCGGGCGGCTCGGGGCTGTCTGGGGTGTGTGTGTCTGCGGGGTGTGTGTGTGTGTCTGTGCCCCTCGGGGCGGGCTGGGGTGTGTGTGTGTGTGTGTGTGTCTGTCTGTGCCCCTGCGGGGCGGGCTGTGTGTGTGTGTGTCTGTGCCCCTCGGGGCGGGCTGGGGTGTGTGTGTGTGTGTGTGTGTGTGTGTGCCCCTCGGGGCGGGCTGTGTGTGTGTCTGTGCCCCTGCGGGGCGGGCTGGGGGGTGTGTGTGTGTCTGTGCCCCTCGGGGCGGGCTGGGGGGTGTGTGTGTGTCTGTGCCCCTCGGGGCGGGCTGGGGTGTGTGTGTGTGTCTGTGCCCCTGCGGGGCGGGCTGGGGGTGTCTGTGCCCCTCGGGGCGCGGGAGTGAGAGAGGCCTCGCTAGGCCCAGGCTGAAACCGCAGCAGTTTTTGTTGTAACCTGGTTGCCTAACAACGCTGAGAAGCGTCTTAAAGAGGCAGAGCCCGAGGCCGCCGGCGCCGCCGCTCTGTGCGAGGAGCTCGGGGCCGCGCGGCGGGGCTGTGCTTTATCTGCCCCTTGGCTTCACTCCGGCGCCCGGCTGCAGCTTGTCCCCTTATCGCTCTAATACACTCTGCCAGTTTCTCGCAATTCGTATCTCTGTGGTTTAATAACCAGGCATTTTAATTTTTTGTATCTCCCATGACACTGTGTCATGCAGCTGTTTAGAAGTGTTTATTTAACTTTGGGTTTGTTTGCAATATGACAATCAATCTAAAGCTGTATAATACACATTTATTTTGGTAGGTTTATAGGAAAGATGCTATCTTGAACTGCTTTATAGAGTTATAGAGTAGCAGTGGGAGTTTGAAATTAAGAGGTCTAGGCAAAGGAGGAAAGAGTGGTTTTCAAGTGAGATTTAAAAAGAAGTGGAGAATTGGAGGAAAAAGATTCAGGAGGAAGCCCCTTACTGATGGGAAGAGCTGCAGAAATAAGAGGCTATTCTTATTACTGTTCAGAGGGATAGAGGGGAGGCAAGTGCTAATAGTTTTGAAAAATCCAGAAAGTATTGCTGAAAAATTTAAAATAACTTTTTAATATAACAGCTCTGTGGCCATATAATTTGTAAATGCAGTGACTAAATGTGGCATCAAACTGTGGTAAACATTTTTTTTTTAATGTATCAGTTTTTCCCCCTAACACATCCTTTTGGGGATATTACATAGAGTTGATGGGAATTGTGATTCTGTCTGTTCTTTTTGCATAGTAGCACTCTTCCTGCTGTACTGTATTAATGGCAGTATAATATACATAAATAGAAATGCAGGAGATCAGCTTGGATTTTGCTGATCAGTTTTCTTCTTTATAAGTCTGGCGTAGAATTGGAAAAGGGTGTTGTAGGGGGAGAAAGAGGGAGGGAACATGTTGTAGAGACTCTCCTTCACATAAACAATAAAATAGACACAGTGTACATGTAGGTGCCTTCCCAACATCTTAGTATAGTGAATCTTGTTTAGGCACCAGTCCTGCATAGATGTGTCCCCATGCTTAATTTTAATGTGTAGTCCTATTGAAAACAGTGGGACTACTCAAGTAAAGTCATTAAAGGATTAGATTGGAGGGTTGGGGCCTTTGCTGTTAGAAGGAAAATCAGCCAGAGCGTTTCCCTTGATTATTTTCCTGTTCTGTGCTCTGTGTCATGCTTTATATATCTCTAAATTGCACTCGCTAGTTGACTCCTTAATTATTATTAGGTATCACTTATGCAAATTTCCTTTTTTAGATGTTAACATATTTTGCTCTTTGGTAAACTAAATATTACATTGAGTTTTGACCGAGACCAATGCAGGTTCGAGTGAAATATTTGAGTGAGAGAGGAAAATCAAGACGTGACAAATTAAAACTTCAAACCACGTGGCCGTTTATTAACAAGGGTAAATTGCAACTTGGGCTGGGGAGGACCGATTTTACCAGCCAACAATATTATCAGAACAGGAATACACACACACACACACAACTCGAATCAAGAGAAAAACAAGTCACCAATCAAAAAATATCATCAGAGCAGCAATATGCACAACTTGAAACAGTCTATTTACATCCAACGACAAGAAACTAAACAATCTGTGATTAGCCGCTCACTAAAATCTGAAATGGACACGCAAACTGAAATACACCAACTAACTACAATGGCAATTAATACAGCAATATGGCTCTCATATACTATGTACACAACCTTGCATCAAATAAGGAAAGGGAAAAGGGAAAGAAGCTAAACCAACAGAATATTTACAGAAATTAAAATGCACATACCACACTCCAGGTGCAGCTGACCAGCAGTACAGACACCAAGTGCATGACGAATTGGGGAGCGGGGGTTAATCCAAAAACGACACGACATGAGCCGGCAAAATCTGGAGGAGACCCTGGCTGAAAGGGTGATGAGGCCTTTCAGCTAACATGCGGATACTCCTGCCGTTTTTGGCGCGGGACATAGTTTTATTCGAAGACCCTTACTCGTGTCAGCATCTGATTGGTCCCCAGCTCCTGCACCAACCAGGTTCCGAGCTGGTGCCCTCTATGTCAACAGGTACTACACCCGGCACACTAAGTTTATGCACACGATACGCTGGTATTGTAGCACACGGTACCAATGTGACCTACAATTGACCAGACAGAAGGTTCGAGAATAGGCACACGGCACTATAATGTTGCACACCGCAGCTTAGGGTAGCACACGGCACCATGGTGTTGCACACGACACCAATGTGACCTTTTCACCGACAATTGGCCATACAGATGCCATGTTTGAGCATAGGGTTGCGACAAGTTGGTTGTGGGTTTTTTTTTTGTCAATAACTAAACATAGCAGCAATTAACATGATACTTAACACTTACATAGTGCATTACTTCTCTGAACTGAGATATATAACATTAATTAGAGGCAAAGATGTATGCTATCAGAAAATCATTTTTTATGAGTATCCTTTAAAATATTATCTTCTGAAATATATTTTTTAAAAATCCTTTAAAAATTGTTACGGGTTTTTCTCCTTCCCTGTTTTATGTTTAGAAGGGTATTTGGTTGGGCCTGAGAACAATACCACCAAGTATGCTCAGATCCCAACTCTGCCTTTCTCTCTGCACACTTCTGGCTGGTGATTGCTGCTGCTTCATTTTTGGCTCTGGTTCTGTTACTAGTAATAATCTTCCTGAAGGTGCTAGAAAAGTGTGTGTATGGTCAACAAAACAGTGAAAATTGTGATACACAAAGTGCTGTCAAATGCACAAATGAAAAAAAAAAATTTTTTTTCTCTAGTGTATCTGAGGTACAGTAATTTGTGGTCCTGATACCAGAATAAGCTCTGCTTGGGATCTCTGTAAACCACATGGAGCCTGACTGAAGTTAATGGAGCTCCATGTGATTTTAGGGGTTTAACACCTACAAAATTCTTTGCAGGATTGGCACCTACGAGGTTACTTATAATTCTAGAAAGAATATTTTCAGATGAAAGTATGATTTGTATGTTGAGGTTGTCCCTTTAATCCTCACAGCATCCCTGTTCAGAAAGTAATTTACTTTGATATCTTTTGGCTAATTTCTAAATTTTTATGGAAAAATAAAATAAAATTAAATGCTGAAAAAATGAAATTGGGTGCGTTTTCTGTGGTTTTCAACTAAAAAACAGAAACTATTAAAAATGAGGATGACCTCTTAAGGTGCTACTATAGATCACAAAATTGAATAGAAATAAATCATTCACATTTTTATTAAGCATAAATATTTACTGAACCAATGTATACAACAACCCTCAAAATGTTAATACACCTCTATCCCGATATAACACTGTCCTCGGGAGCCAAAAAAGCTTACCTCGTTATAGGTGAAACCGTGTTATATCGAACTTGCTTTGATCTGCCGAAGTGCGCAGTTATGTAATTTTTCATGATGCTTTTCAGCAATCTCTGCTAAAAAGTTAAAAAACATTTAGTGTCTTCATATTATCTGTATTAGAGCTTACTAACATCCATTTACCAATTTTTAAATTCTCTTGAACCAGGTTTGGCATCATCACGCTATTGTGCTGTTACTTGAAACAGAACTCTTTGGAAACAATCCCAGTGTTTACACATGCTAGTCTAAGTGAAGGTCAGAAATTCAATTGCCACAGTCCAATGAGATTTCTTTTGGTGCATGACTAGCACTGCATTGGTATTCTTGCAGGTGAGTATGCTGCAGTGGATAGTTGGTGTGAGCAAAGGTGGAGTACTAGGGAATTTACTATGAAAAGTTACTTTTTCCATTCAAAATAACTTCTGTGATTAAGTGATCCTTCTGTAGCGTTGCAATGCTGAGTATAATATATGTATGTGGCTGGGAACATTTGTTCTTTTCAGGTTACTTTTATCCTTTGACTTTATCAGTATGCAAAACTTATGAGATTTAGGACAATCAGATGGGGAATTTATTTTCAGAATTGATTGTCCTATATCACTAGTAAGACAACTGGGTTGTCCCAGGACTGCTTCATTTATGAGAATCGCATAATATTTTTACAATACTAATTAAAGAATAACATATAATTAATGATATTGCTTTATGCAAAGATTTTACTGTAACTCAGGAGTCAATATTTTTTTGCTATCACATTACACTGCACATACATTTCATTTTTATTGCAGTGATTTCTTTCTGCATTGTCACATTCCAACTATCTCTTCCCATTTCATATTTTTCTTTCCAAATGTGTTTTTTGTTTAACCGCATTAAATCTCACCCCTTAAGGCTTTGCCCATTTTTTAAACTCTCTTGGCCCTTTGATCAGGATGTGCAGGCAAATAAATAATGGACACATGGGTAGAGCCCTGCGCAGATACAAAATTTGTATCCGCATCTGATCCACGATCCGCAAACATGGTCTGCGGATATCAGCATCTATATCTGTGGATATAAAGCAGATATCCGCAGATTTGTAGTGCTCTGCACGTGGGATGGATTTAAATGGAAGGTCACAATTTTATTAATTTAACACTGGGAAGAGGTGCTGTATCTCCTTTACCTGTTCTAACAGTCCAGGCATTTAATTGAGTGCAGTGCAGGGTTAAAGGGCTCCCACTTTGTCACCAGCATTTTGAGGAGGACCTGCTTAGGCCCGCCGCTAGGATTCAGATCACTTTTTATTCTAGGGATGGGGACGGACAGGATGAGAGAGCAAAGCAGCTAACCTATCCCCAGCCAGTGGGAAGATGATAGATGGTGGTCCTGAGGGGGCAATCGCTTTCTTGGAGCGCATGCGCTCTCACATCCCCCATCCTTCCTTCAGAGCACTGCCTTACATCCCCCTGTTGACTGTCGGGGAGGGGGTATGTTCATTTTCTGTCTCTGCTAGTATAGTCTCAACAGTAAGTTTACAAAGTGAATTCTGTGCAATTTATACTTAGGCCCAGATACTGCAAACACTTACCCACATGCTTAATTTTATTCACTTAAATAGCTCCTTTGGCTTCAATGGGGCTATTAAAGTGATTAAAATTAAACACATGAATAATGTTTTAAGGATTTGGGATTGTAATTATCACCTTAGTTTACAGTACCATTTATGTGTACTTTCTATGGACTTAACGTTATAAACCCTTACTCCCAACACAGTCACTGGAACTACTTGCATGAGTAAAGATTAGCAGGATTTGGCCTTGTGTGCAGTTCATTGGCTTTCTTTTCATACTTAGCTTTTAATTAGATAGTATATGTTTAGTCAGAATGTCATTTAAATATCATATTGAAGAATTTACTAACCTCTAACTGTTGGGCCAAACTCATCTCATGTGTAACTTAATTGAATTTGACCTATTTGAATTTGTATTATGATACTCCTTAAAGGCCTAGGTGCTAGAACTAGAGGTGGGGGGTGCTGCCACACCCCCTGTCTTGAAATTATATACAGGGTTTACAGTTTGGTTCAATGGCTCTCAGCATCCCCACTATAAAAAAATGTTCCAGCTCCCCTGCTTAGAGGCCCCAACTGAAATCAGGGCTGCTATGTACTAAATAGACATTGTACTAACATTAAGTAAGAGAAGGTTCCTGCTCTGAGGCGCTTACAACTAAATTGACAAGACAGACACTGGGTGTGGGGGAAAAGAATTGGCAGCCTTCTCTTGATCTACAAAACTTATAATTTTATGATATCTAAATAAAAGCAAAGTATGAAAAGAGCCAATTAATAAACTGTACTTGAGGCCAAATCCTGCTAACCTTTACTCATGCAAGTAGTTCCATTGACTTTGTTGGGAATAAGGATTTATAGGGTATTAAGTTATAAAGCTACTTCTGCAAAACTAGTAACATTTTAAAAGTGGGGCACTTTGCTTATTGAACATATTAACGTCCTAAACTTGCAAACATTTATGCATGCACTCAAAGTTAAGTGTGTGTAAGTGTTTGCAGGATTGAGGTTTAAAGCAACAACATTGAACTGGAGTTTCATTACGCATAAAATAATCAGTTATTGGAACACAATACAAATATAATACATCATATGAACTACAGGCTCTATAATGGGTCTCTTTCCCTATCCCTTTGCATCATGTTGACTAGTAATCTTGATGTTTCTCTCCCCTTCTCCTATAGGTGGAAAGTGTGGGAGGACATGGCATTCCTCTGATCTCATTCCCAATTTAAACTGCTAAACTAATCAGTGCTAAATATTCTTTTCAGCGGTTTTAGCAGTTGAAAATCTGTCATATTTAGGAGCTGCTCAGTATTATTCTCGTACCGGATTAAATTATTTTAGGTAATAAAGTAATAATTGGAGATATACCAATCTCCTAGAACTGGAAGGGACCTTGAAAGGTCATCGAGTCCAGCCCCCTTCCTTCACTAGCAGGACTAATTTTTGCCCCAGATCCCTAAGTGGCCCCCTCAAGGATTGAACTCACAATCCTGGGTTTAGCAGGCCAATGCTCAAACCACTGAGCTATCCCTCCCTGTTTTGTTTAAGAAAAATCTTTTAAAAGAGAATCAGAATAATCTATATTTGAAAAAATTATTGGGACTGTCTTTTGGAATCTTAATTTCTCTCTGAAGAGAAATTTTAAAGGTTGCAACATTGATCAGATATCTCTAGGGAGGAGGTTGTCTTAACATTTTTTAACATTTGCACCTCTTAGGCAGATCAATGCAGTAATTTGATGACTAAACTTGAGTTGATTAAAGCTATTAATAGTTTAACTGATAGTAAATTTCTGCTGATACTGAAGAGGAACCATATTAGCACAATGATATGTATCTTTCCTAGAATTGAAGAAATGATGGCAAATGATTTAGATCAGTTTATTGAAGATCAAAAGGCCAAGTTGGCACAAGACAAAGCAGAACTTGAAAATGATCCTCCTTATATGGAGATAAGGGTAAGACTACTACATTATTTACCTATTTCAAACAGTTTTATGTTTGGAATCTTGGTTTAAGTCTGCTTCTATTGTACTGATAAGAGCTTCCTCTTTATAAAGGTATTGTATTACTGAGTTACCTGTTGTAAAATAATTTCTAAGGTGTCTTTCTCCATCTTTGCTTATAGGGACACTGTCAAATCAAATTTGCCCCCACATTTAACTTTTATATTGGTCTTCACATTTGTGAATGTTTATTTAAAAGTTTTCATGGTTTTTCTAAATTCGAATGGAAGCCACGCCAAGAATTGCACTCATACATGAGAACCTCAGGGTGAAATTGCCTAGAAATGAACGTCTGCTTTCATTATCCAAGCTTAAAGAATGCAAAAAATAAACAGTACAAATAGCATAAATATTTTTTTATGGTCAGTTCAATAAGGTACTATTCATACCACAGGTAAGAACACTAAAATATTAAATTTTTATCCTGATAGTTCCTTCATTATTACTAGGATATATTTTTTGAGTATTTTGTGTCTCAGGTATTTACTGTTTATTCAGGAGCACACTAAACAATGTCAAATTTTTTTTGCTTTATTTAAAAAATATGGTCATAGGTAAATTTTGTTAATGTTTTTGCGATCTGAAATTTATTTGCTGTTTTATTTTTGTACAGATTATCATAATCAGGGATTGTCACTATTTATTCAAAAACTTTTCATGTAAACAGTATTTCAGAATTATTTAAAAATAGAACCCCCCCCCGTGTTGTCAAGTTAGCATTGTAGCATCGAGACTTCATGAGGTATCAAAAGTATTTTTTTCTTGTAAAAAGTACTGATAATGTCCCCAGTCTTGCAAATATGTAAGCATGTGCATAACTTTACTGACACGAGTAGTCTCATTGACATCAGTGGGCCTTCTCACATGAGTAAAATTATGCATATGCTTGTGTTTGCAAGAGTAGGGCTGAATTCATTGTTAGAGATTCATCTGAATGATGATATGAGCTGGAACATGCAGTTACCTATGGGAGGATGTCCAATAAATATGTTTTTTCACCAATATTGCTCAAAAGTTTCCAAACATATACAATATTTTGGAAAGGGTCAGAAAAGTAGTGACTTGCCTTCCCATGTTGACAACCTTGCTAACTCTACAGTTGTGCATTGGTATTTATAATGTGATTTGATACTGGGGCTACATGTGGGAGAAGGTTCTCTTTAAAAACTTGGGCTGGCATACTCCTTGCCCTGTTTGAGTGCTGTGCACGTAATTCTAAAGCTATAAAGATTTGATAATCTTGCAGATCACCTTAATTTGCTCAGTAATGGGAGTACTAACATGGAGAAAGTTTTGATTTCTACAACTCTGTCCTAGCTATCCTGAATCATGACCTTGATGAAGAGAAGGTTTTGGTTAGTCAACATTGTATGTTTGCACCTGTTGGTTCTGACCTATAAAGCCTTAACTGGCTTGGGGACTTGCTTACCTCCTTCTGTATGTAAGAGAAGGAGTTGCTAGTAAGACTTTCTCTGAGTCAGGTTGAGACTTTGGAATTTGCAATCCTACCTAGTCTGCATATTGACATCTAGGGCACACTGCAAAACATATCTGGTCAGATGTTTGGGGTGGGTTGTGGTTTGGGTATGTTCACAAATAAACATTCCATTATGGATTTTGCCAACCCACGTATTGCAATGCTGAAATTTAAATTAAATTTCAAATAGTTTATAAGCACTTTTATTGTCCAAAATGACACGTGTGATCAGAGAGAGTCTTCCATTTTGTTAACTAGTAGTATTTAATTACAAATACACAGGTTACAGCTACTGTCTGCAGAACACTCGGACATAATCCACACATCAGCATGATAAATTTCAATACTAATTGGCTGCAGTCTTGAACCAATATGCTTGGCTGTATATACCTTAAATCATGTTCTGAGACAAGGATTTAATTTAATTTTTGTTGGAGGGGTTTGTCTCTCACTTCCCTCAAGCAATATTTCAAGTGGAGGGAATTAACTGCTTTTCACTTTTGAAGGGGGATGCAAAAATTAGTTTGGGGTGGGGGTGTTGACTGTCTTTCAGTTACCAAGTCTAGTAATTTTGTATTCTTATTGAATTGGTAGCCAATGACCCTCAAACACAAGCCCTACTTTAAAGTGAAGTAGATTACTTTTAATTAAACTTTCCTTTCCATGTCATGCTTCCCATTATCCTGCCTGCAGTTGATTTTAGGTTCCAGTTTGCCTATCCTGGGACTCTCTTCTGGGATGGTGGGGGAAGGTTAGTCAGAGTTCCTGCTTCTAGAATACATTTTTTTTTTTGTGGTTCACCAATCCTGTATTTATTCTTCCCCTTCCTCTGCCTGCCCTCCTGTGTTTGTCTCTTCTATTTGTCTCTTTGCTGTGTTTACTATTTCTTATTGCACCCATTATAATCTTATTCCCCCTTCCTTGTGTCTCTTGCATGGTCCTCATGTTTTCTTGCGTGACTATGTACCCATAATTTTCAGGGTGCTGAGAGGAGACAAGCTTTCATCTTTGCCTCCCCTAAAGTTGCTGCCTAATCGCTGTTCAGAGCAGCTCCAAGGAGTGGGGTGAGATGAACGAGTCATCCCTGTTGAACTGCTTGGGTGCAGTGTGCAGTGTGGGTGTACAGTGAAGACACTGGTCTGAACTTCATCCATCATGCCCAGATATTCATTTAGCACAGTAGTTTTCAACCTGTGGTCTGTGGACCTCTGGGGGCCCACAGACTAAGATTTCCAGAAGGGTCCACACCTCCATTCACTTTTTTTAGGGGTCCACAAAGGAAAAACAGTTGAAAACCACTGATTTAGCCGATGACTAGTCATGGTGCCAAATAAGGTGGATTAGATCTCTTGGGAAAAATACTGAGCATGGAGAGGCTATGAAATCCCTGTGAGTACATAATCAATTTAAAGTGCTGTTGGGGATCAAATGTAGCAGAGTAATTATTGCATTAATACAGGAGCTACTTTTTAATATAAGTGAAATACACTATTACATGTATTAAAAAATAACCAAAACCCTCTCTTTTCCAGTCAAACATTAAATCATGTTGTTTCAGGTATGTTATGGTTATTTCCCTTATCTATTCTTGCAAAGACATACATTTTTTTTTCTTTTCAGAGCAAAGGTGCAGAGAAGCTTTCTGAGACCAGCAAAGCATTAATCTCTATGGCTAAAGAAAATATACCACCAAACAGTCAACAGAACTATCTTCTAGGTATGATATGTCTTTAATACATAGTATTTTAGGTGTAGATAGTGAAGTGCTATCTTAGAGATCTAATTAAAAATGAATTCTTTTGATTCTTAATTATAGGAGCATCACAATAATTCAGGCACTTAGTGTTTATATCCTTTTAAACATCTTGAGTTTTTTGAGGTTGCATTTGTCCTCTGAAAGTTAAAATTCACTCAGTTTTTTTATCGAAACAAGGTGGCTGAGGGAATGTCTTTTATTGGGCCAACTTCTGTTGGTGAGAGTGACAAACTTTCGAGCTTACACAGAGCTCTTTTTGTGTCTTGTGCTAATGTCCATTTGCCGGTCTTTGAGAGAGGGTTTGTGTCTGTCTTTATGGTGTTCAGGGTTGCTGAAAGAAAACTGTATGTTGGGATAGCATTTCAAGTGGATCGCCCATTCAGCTGTCTGCCAGAAGTTCTGCATCTGTGCTTGGAGCTAGAGAAGCAAGATGCTTTTTCTGTCAGCCTCTTGGGATAAGGTCCTGTCCTGTCACCATGGCATGGCTGATAGGAACTCAAACAAATAGACTAAATCTCCTGAGAAGCCTAACAAGGCAAAGATAATCTAGATGGATGTCAGACTTGGAACTGCAGTGTCTCCTTTGGGTTGGCAAGGGCTGCTAACAAAGAAAACATTGAATCTCTGAGAGCAAGCAATGCCTCATGTTATTTAAATAACTGCCCCCCAGCCTACCACGATCAATTACGCCCTTTCCACATTACAATTTTAGCTAACTTTGTAACCAATTAGTAACACGGTTGACTTTAAACATGGGACAAGACTCTCAAATTTGGGGGCATAACTACTCTTAAGTCAGTATATAAGCTCTTAAATAAATGGCTTGATTCTCAAAGGTGTTAGGTGCCTACAAGTTCAGTTGAAGATAATGACAGCTGAGGATGCTCATCATCTTTGAAAATCAGGCTATTTGTGTAAAAGCTTACATTTGGGCAGTTGAGTCTGAAAATTTTGGCTATGGTTTGTGTGTGCACACCATCTGGTTAACACTAAGTTACTAAACATTGCAGCTAACAGTTTCACCCTTGCCAGATGCCTTATTTTGCATGTGATTGTGTTTCTGAGACTGGTTCAGAACACTTTCTTTTTGCATTGTGTCTGGACCCTCTAACCTTGCCTGTGGTAAGACATCTCAAAGTGCATTGCCACATGTGCTGCTGATGTTGCTCTTTGTGTTTTTTCTTTTGGACAGTCGTATCGCTTGCTGAGGTGCTACAGGGCAGCTGCTCTGGTTTCCCCAGAATGTAACAAACAAACAAGATTAGGCAGTATGTTGGGTACTACATTATACTTACAATTCTTCACCCACTGCTTTGAAAGAGAAAAGCTGAAGAATGGCCAAAACTCAAACCATGTTTGTTGTAAATTGTGGTCAAGAAAGTGTCACAGATTGGTTACAAAAACATGCTTGTAACTGAACTGGGAACTGGGCCTTAGAGTGGCACTGAGGGTTTGTGCTGTGCTCTCTCCTGTAAATACGACATCAGATGGGCTGAGAGATTTAGACTGAATAAGCATGGGAAGTTGGAGGACACCCTCAAGCCCCTTTCAAAAATATGGAGATGTCCTTTCTTCACCTCCTTTCAAAGAAATAATAATGCTGCCATTAGCATTTTCTAATTTTTGTGTCTGAGGCCTGGTCTACACTACGCGTTTAAACCGAATTTAGCAGCGTTAAACTGATTTAACCCTGCACCCATCCGCACAACGATATAAAGGGCTCTTTAAACCGATTTCTGTACTCCTCCCCGACGAGGGGAGTAGCGCTGAAATTGGTATTGCCATGTCGGATTAGGGTTAGTGTGGCCGCAAATCAACGGTATTGGCCTCCGGGCGGTATCCCACAGTGCACCATTGTGACCGCTCTGGAAAGCAATCTGAACTCGGATGCACTGGCCAGGTAGACAGGAAAAGCCCCGCGAACTTTTGAATTTCATTTCCTGTTTGCCCAGCGTGGAGCTCTGATCAGCACGGGTGGCGATGCAGTCCCAAATCCAAAAAGAGCTCCAGCATGGACCGTACGGGAGATACTGGATCTGATCGCTGTATGGGGAGACAAATCTATTCTATCAGAGCTCCGTTACGGAAGACGAAATGCCAAAGCATTTGAAAAAATCTCCAGGCTATGATACAGAGTCCACAGCACAGTGCTGTGTGACAAGCGTAACAGAAAGCCAAAGAATCAAATGGATGCTCATGGAGGGAGGGAGGGAGGGGGTACTGAGGACTCCAGCTATCCCACAGTCCCCAAAAAGCATTTGCATTCTTGGCTGAGCTCCCAGTGCTTGAAGGGTCAAAAACATTTTCCCGAGTGTTTCAGGGTATATGTCATCAATTTACACCCTCCCACCCCCACCCCCCGAAAGAAAAGGGGAAAAAAAATGTTTCTCGCCTTTTTTCAGTGTCACCCTGTGTCTACTGCATGCTGCTGGTAGACGGGGTGCTGCAGCGCTGAACACCAGCATCCCCTTCCCGGTGGCAGATGGTACAATATGACTGCTATCCATCGTCATCATCAGCCTGTGAGTGCTCCTGGCTTGCCTCGGTGAGGTCGGCCGGGGGCACCTGGGTAAAAATGGGAATGACTCCCGGTCATTCCCGGCAGATGGTACAAAACGGCTGGTAACCGTCCTTATCATAGCAACTGGAGGCTGAACTCTATCAGCCCCCCGCCCCCTTTCATGTCTAAAGAAAAGATTCTTTACTGCCTGGACTATCATAGCAGCTGGAGGCTTCCTCCCCCTCATTTTATCTCACTAAAAAGTCAGTGTTTCTTATTCCTGCATTCTTTATTACTTCATCACACAAATGGGGGGACACTGCCACGGTAGCCCAGGAGGGTTGGGGGAGGAGGGTGGGGTTGTTGCAGGGGCACCCCTAGAATAGCATGCAGCTCATCATTTCTGCGGGATCTTTGGGGCTCTGACATGGAGCGGCTGTGCTCTCTGGTTCTCTAGTACACTTGCCCCATATTCTAGGCAGGACTGACTCTATTTTTAGACAAAACATAAAGAAGGGAATGACCCGGGGAGTCATTCCCATTTTTGTCCATGCGCCCCCGGCTGACCTCAGCGAGGCCAGCCAGGAGCACCCATGACAGCAGCAGACGGTACAAAACGACTGATAACCGTCATCTCATCGCCAATTTACAATGGCAGACGGTGCAATAGGGATGGTAACCGTCTCTGCTACCTTGCAAGGCAAATGAATGCTGCTGTGTAGCGCTGCAGTACCGCGTCTGTCAGCAGCATCCAGTACACATACAGTGACAAGGCAAAACGGGCTCCATGGTTCCCTTGCTATGGCATTTGCCAGGGCAATCCAGGGAAAAATGGCGCGAAATGATTGTCTGCCGTTGCTTTCACGGAGGAAGGCTTGAGTGATGACATTTACCCAGAATCACCAGCGACACTGTTTTTGCATTGGGATCTCAACCCAGAATTCCAATGGGCGGGGGAGACTGCGGGAACTATGGGATAGCTACGGGATAGCTACCCACAGTGCAATGCTCCAGAAATTGACGCTTGCCTCGGTACATGGACGCACACCGCCGAATTAATGTGCTTAGTGTGGCCACGTGCACTCGACTTTATACAATCTGTTTTACAAAACCGGTTTATGTAAAATCGGAATAATCCCGTAGTGTAGACATATCCTCTGTAAAATCACATGTAAAATCGCTTCTTTAAAATAGAGAGAGTAAACTGCAAAAGTTCTTATTCAGTGATGCATGTTAATAACATCAGGTATAACAGCAGATGGCACTGCAGTCAGTGGATATTTCTTCTCTGTGTTTTTAAAGAATGTGAGGACTTGATAAGACCAAAAAGCCACAGGGATATTTTTAGTTTCAAAATGAAATAATATTTCTAAAGTGCCCCATGTCATGGTGTTGCAGAAATAATTAATAGCTGCAATGATAAATGGGTAAACAATTAAAACTTTATGGAATATAGTACCCAAACCACCTCGATAAAAGGATTTTTAAAAGTGCGGGGGTTATGAACTTGGGAGGACATCCATGTGGAAATAGTTCTTCTACTCAGGGCCCCCACAGTCTAACATGCAGTGGTGGCATCAGGGCATAGGTATCTGTCAAGCTGATGATAAAGGAGGTGGTGCCAGATGTAGCCAGATAAACTTGTCTTGTTAATTTCTAAAGGTAAGTTAAGTTCTCTAAATGAAACCTATATTAGTATTGAAAAGTAATGGTGTATATTTCAAATATACATTCATATAATACATGGGATTTCTAATCTTGGCTGTAGCACCAACTCTGTTTTGTGGCTTTGGAAATCACTTATCCTCTCTCTCTCTCTCTCTTAGTTTTCCAAGCCATAAAATAAGGCTTGGGATACTTACCTTCATCTCAAAGGTGTTGTGAGGATTGATGTTTTTAAAGTGCTTTGAAGATGCAAGAGCATTACTCTCCTTGAGTTATTACTCCTGAGTTCAGAAGATAAGTGCTTTTGTAATGCCCACAGGTGTACTAGAAACTTAACAGAAAACACTTAAGACAGGCCCTTGCTCTGAATAATTTATAATCTAAATAATAGACATGACAGACAAGTGAGATATAACACATACAGAAAAAGTAGAGATGAGGAAGGACTGTGTTCAATGTACAAGTCTCTCCCCAGCTCTTGATTGTAATGTTAACTAGTGAATAAACTATTAGGTACTGTGACAATTTCAGCACTGAAAAAAATAACCATCAAGCAAATTGTGATGACTCCAGAAGTGTGCTTGATTGAATGATAATTTCGAAAAATAAAATGTGAAATCCTGGCCCCATTGAAGTCAATGGCAAAACTCCCTTTGATTTCAGTAGGGCCAGAATTTCATGCAGGAGTGGTTGTACATAAAAGTATGGTCTGTTTAATCATGTGTTGACTTTACATTAATTACAGTGTTAAAAGAGAGGTTAAAAACAAATATAATATCTTGCCTGCATTTTAAAATATGCCTACATTTTAAAACAGAGGACTATGTATTATTGTCATTAATGTTACTCTATATGAAATGACATCACTAGGAATGACATAAAATGACAATTAAGAGTTGCTTGTCACCAGAAGTCAAGGGTAAACTTGGGTAGAAGACAACACATGAATAAGTATGTGCCTCAGATTTTTTGCCACTTTCATTGTTGATCAGTAAGTTAGTTTACTATAGTCATTAGTGTTTTATTGATTTAACTGTAGAAACATAAAATATAGAGAAATAGTACTGGTGGACTAATTATTTTACTCTTCCTTCCCCCACCCATGACTGTGACGAGGCCCCTTCAGTTTCACTAGATATATCAGTAATATCAGTTGTTAATGTGCTGTAATGAACTGACAAAGACATGTATCCACTGGATAGATTAGGAAGCGTTCAACTGTCTGAGGGCATTGTATTGATAAGAGATAGTAAAGTTTTTATTTTGTTTAAGTATTAGGGTCTTGAGTGTTTGGTAAAGGCGCATGTGAAGTATATTTCCTTTGTTGCCACAAAGCTGCTAATGACGATGATGTACAGTATAGTGATAACAGTGAAATTCCTAAATGTGTATAGATTTATTACAGTAACAACATGAAAATGCCAGTTACACAATAGCTATTTCTTATGTCAGAAAAAGAATGAGGTCCAAGTAGTGTGGTAAAAAGATACAACTCAGTGGACGGTGAGACTAAAAACAAACTCTGCCTATGATATTATTGTCACCTCTCTATGTGGCATAAGAGATTGTTTGGGCCAGATTCTGATCTCTCTTATACCCAAGTAAATTTGGAATAACTCCACTGAGGATCATGCCAACACTTCTGGTTTAAAAAATGGAGAACAATGAAGTTGATCTGGACTTGCGTGTAGATCAAAATCTTTCTTTTTATGTTCAACAGCTGGGCCATACACTGTGATATTGGGAACTCATTTTTGTGTCTTGGTGATGTTTTGTCTCATCCTAACCCCCTCCTACCAACAGATAATTAAAAATTAACTAAATTTTAATAAAAATTTAAAAAATTGAACTACGCACATCAAATTACTCACTTTCCAGGTACTGTAATGGATAGTATAATCATACTCTTGTTAAAGTGGATGGTTACATACATTAATTCAATTAAAAGGAAACTCAGCCTCCTGATTCATTGTTGAGGCAAAGTCCATCCTTTAGCAGAAGTAATCCAAAGAGGTGGTGAGAATCTTCTCTGCCATGACAGGGACTCTGGGCCCCTGTATGTGGTCTCTGAAGGAATAGAGGGAAGACCTAGCGTGAGGACACTCTCTGTGGAGGTTATAATTCCAGGGGTGATCATAAAAGCAAAAAGACTAAAAAGAAGTGGAGAGTCTTCGTAGGGGACCAGAAATGCTTCCGGTCCAGAGAATGAAAGTGAAATAATTCCAGAGCTTAGTGGAATCGGCCACCACATATGTAACTTCTTATCTTTTATCAGAAATATTTCCATGATGTCATAAAGGAATAAGTTATAACATAGTGTGTGTCATTGCCATTGTCATGCTTCATGCAGATTATGAGGCGCAGAAGTAGTGAGCTCTAACACCACATGACCTGAAGTGCCTTATTACTGTAAACAGTCCCTCAGATTGGTAACCAAATGTATTCACTTTGTTTAAACAAAATTAAATAATCTAGATTAGTGACCTGAAAGCTGCCTTAAAGGCCAGCTAGCATACAGCTGACATCATCAGCTCTAGGCTATGCATCCCCGTCCCGGGAGGGTGATACATGGCCTGTGGGGCCATTATAAGTTGATGTGATTTAGAACAGTCCTGAGGCTGCTTTAAATTGCAATAGAGGCCAGATGTGGGGGTTTTCCTCTTTGCTTTTTTGAGCATTTAGCAGTGTGTTGTCAGTCACTTGGAAAGTGAAGTTATTCAGTACAATCATGCTTTAATAACTTAAAAAATAACATATAAAGTAGTAAAATATATTTGTAAAAGTTTTTATTTAAATACACTTGAGGATGTGACATTTCATTTTTTTTTAAATTATTGCCTTTATTAGTTCAAAGGTTGTCCACTGCATACAGAGAAGACCTTTAACACTGTATTGAGTAAACATATGCATAAAACCAACAGAAGTGAAAGAGCAAGGCTAGGACTCAAAGTTAGTAGAAACATAGTTTTAGTATTTTTGCTCCCCTAGTCCCTCTCATAGTCCAAGCCTCTATAAAAAGAAAGTTTCTAAACCTATCCAAAACCATTCTTTTCGGAGTATCTGTCCACCCTGCCCCTGCATAGGCCCTCACTACAACTACACCTCTACCCCAATATAATGCGACCCGATATAACACGAATCCGAAGGGGCGGGGCTGCGCACTCTGGCAGATCAAAGCAAGTTCGATATAACGCGATTTCACCTATAACGCAGTAAGATTTTTTTGGCTCTCGAGGACAGCATTATATTGGGGTAGAGATGTATTAATAACAGTAGTAAACTCCCAGGTTACTATCCAGTTGTGATTGTTATCTTCAGAGTTTTTCTGGATGGATAATCAAAAAGATAATTTAACAAATAAAATGAAACTCTAAATACTTTCCCGCCCAGTACCTTATACTTTGTGACAAAAGACTGGATTATGATTTCTCACTGGTTTTACACTAATGACATTTCATTGGCTTCAGAGGATTTACTGCTGTAAGTGAGAACAGAATTAGGCCCAGATTCCATAGACTTTTTTTAAATTGGCATTTCCAGGTCTCATTTTTTTACTCTAATACCCTTGGCTTTTTTATTTATTTATTTTTTAAAAGTTGATCCAACCTTAAATTCCCTAGGAATCTAAATCAACAGCAGGCAGCTGAAATTTCTTGATGGTTGGCTGCTGTTTCTATGGAAACTATGGTTAGAATAGCTTTAAAAAGAGTGTAGCTTTAACAAAATAAAGAGTGGAGGTAAAAATTTTTAAATAAAACACACTTACTCTTACCTTATTCTTGCCAATCTGTCCCACCTTTTTATAAAAACTGAACCAGATTGGCTGCTAATAGCCAGCAGTTATGGATGGAAGCTCTCCTTGTCAGCCAGCAACTGAAATCTATAAATGCCAGTTTGAAAATAACAAACACAAAAATGTGTTCTGATATTCTTCTATTTCTGAGTCCATACTTAACAGATGGCAGATTGGCTCACAAATTCTGACTGGATTGGTTATGCCCTAACCTGGCTCAGCTGGAACTGCCATAAGCCAATCAAGTGCATCCTTTCATTATGCCATTTTTTTCTTCTTTCTTTATAAAGATAGTAATGACAAAATGAGTTATCAGTCATCTAAAGTACAAACAGGAGAATATGACTCCAGGATTAGCGATTCTTAACATTTACATAGTGCTTCATGTATCAACACACTATACAGACATTAACTTATTCTCACTATGAGTAACTGCAGTGATGGAAATCAGGCAGAAGATTTGCCTAAAGCCACACGGTAAATCAGGAACAGACCTGGGAGTAAAATTTTAAAATTTCTTGCTTCTAGTCCACTGGCTCACTCCAGTTAGACCATGCTAAACTCGAAATACTTTCAAGGTTATCACAGGCAACAATACTTTACAACAATCTTCCACCCCCTCCCCATTGTAACTAAAGGATAAAAAATTATATAGTGCTGGGGAAGAAAATTAAAAGCTTTGTTTACAGGAGAATGATTATATTCATCTCAGTACATAAATATATGGACTGAGAAGATTAAAAAAAATGTTAAGCCTTCAAAATTTGGCTCTAGGTCTGTTTCTTGTCCTGTTAGTTTAACTTTGTGACATTCTCTCAAATTTTCTTCAGATGCCAAGTGAAATAATTAGTCTTTTGAGGCAAAAAGATATTTCTTTCTAATTTCTCAGACTCAGTTTTGATTTCAGAGGATGCTAAAATATATTTCCTACCCAGATTAGTGTGTAACAATTTCAAAATCCTAAAGCAGTCTTGAAGCAGGGCTAAATATTAATCTGTCACAGCATATTTAATAGTCTAAGTGACGTGAGAGAGAATTCAGAACTTTAGAGTAGAAAGGTTGAATGAAGAAACAGCATTGCTTCTTGTGGCCATGAGTCTCTTCAAAATTGTATTTGTGCCAGTGTATATCGTATATATGAGTTTCATACTAAACAAGTAGAATGTTATAAAATACATTCTCTGAAGCATTTGATATTGCATAACAAGCACAGTGTGAAATATCAGGTAATAAATTATTTATTTCTACAGTAACATTTGTCTTAAAGAGAAGTGATTTGCTTCAAGATTAAATATCGATTATAGTGATTGCATGGGGTAATCTAAAATACTGCTGTTTAGAAATGTTTGCAAACCTATGCTTTTGAGTTCAGATTGTGGTAAATTTGCTTCTAAGGCAATGAAATATAGGGACCAAAGGGGGAAAACTCTTTATAATTAGAAAAAAACAGGCACTACATTTTCATAATGCTTTCTGCATGATTGTTTGCAGTTGATCTTTCATAATTTAACATGATTACTATTTGAATAATTTAGGGTTTTTTTTCCTTTTGTGTTACCTGGTAAAAGCTAAAAATATCTTTTCCAGCAAGTAACACAACTCTTATTTGTACTGTTTTGTATTAATAGAAGGTGAATAAGAATTGCATTAAACTTTACAGATGAATATGGCTTGAGTTTGCCTCTTGGAGATGAATATGAAAGAAAGAAACATAAGCTAAAGGAGGAACTTCGACAAGATTATAGACGATATCTTTCTCAGGTAAAACCTCTTTGAAATTAGTCTCTGATTTTAACAAAAAACAAAACAAAACCCCCACCATGAAAAAACTTTTTGAGAAGACAGAATTCATTCTGAGCTGTGACAATTTCAAAGACCTGCTTCCAGAATAAAGGTAGTTTAAAATGCTAACCCTATGAAGGGCTATATGTTCTAGACTTTCATATATCCTGCTGTCTTGAGATTTTAAATTACTATAATACAACTTGATTAAAAATGTATATATTTTTTGTTTGCTCTCATCTTTTTTTACTCTTCTTGGGTGTTTAACATGCCAAACAGGTATTTGCTTAATACTATTATGATCTTATAACTTATAAAGAAGGCTGATCTTATAACTCATATAACTTATAAAGAAGACTGTTGCTGTTCTGCTTAGTGCAGTGTATGAGATGCCACTGTGATGATTTAAAACAAACTTGTATGGAAGAAGCTTGGCACAGTTTTCATCTTTTGTGTGTGCGTGTGTGTGTGTGTGAGAGAGATTCTAAATCCGGTTTTAATTTATCAGATTTTAAATGTTAAATGAAAAAAATTTAATGTAATTTTTGCTGTGCGTGTTTACTGTCATTGCTTGCCAGTTTGTTTAAAATAGATGAATAAATAGTTTTTTTTTAATTGTTTTTTTATTGGTAGAATCAAATGGTTTTAATGGAAGACACTTTATGAATAGTCTGTTTTTCCCTGACTTTTAGGGTATTTCACAGGCAAAAAGAAAGGTAGGGTGCTGACAATATGTTTTTTCTGCCCTGCCCAAATTAGCTTTTTGCTTTGTTATAATCAGGTTTGTACAAATGAAATGGGTTAAAAAATCATGATTTTTGTGTGAGTTTGTGTGTGCTGCTGTTGTGATTAACAGTACTTGTATGCTTGCTTATTGCAAGAAATACACCTCTACCTCGATATAACGCTGTCCTCGGGAGCCAAAAAATCGTACTGTGTTATAGGTGAAACCGCGTTATATCGAACTTGCTTTGATCCACCGGAGTGCGCAGCCCTGCCCCCCTGGAGCACTGCTTTACATGTTATATCCAAATTCATGTCATACAGAGGTAGAGGTGTACTATGCTTATTATTTCCCATTAATAAAATTATACCGCATTTATTGATTTCTTCTTTGCATTTGCTATCATTGCTATATCATGCTGACTGCTCAACCGTTTGTTTCTTATGGTAGACAGACTTGCTACAAAGCATGCTCCCCAGTTTTCATCAATTACATTAGACAGGCACCATACATAAAGAATTTTTTAATGGAACTTTCTGAAGTTAGTCAAGTTTTTGAAAGAGCCCCCAACTAGTACAGTATGTGAAGAAAAAACAAAAGCTAATTTTCAGGGGCTTCCTGCTCCTTTAGTACTATAGATGCCTCTTCAGTGAGGTTAAACTGACAGACTACATAGAGGAACAGTGAAACTGACTATGCATCAAACATTGGTGCCAATGCGCAAATTAAACAAACTGGAGGGGGGAAAAGCAAGAGGAAAATAATTTGTTGACAATTTTTTTTAATTACATCTAATCTTAAGCATTACTTATAACTATAGTAGGTGCGGACAGAATTGTGATGTTGTTGTTGTTTGTTTTTAATTTAGTGGTGTCCCTTTTAAGTAATTTAAATTAAAGCTTAAATAAAGGAGTGATGGGTGGCATGGTATAAAGAGCAGCATTAAAAGACTAAATGCAATATGTTCTGTGTTCAAATTATTCAAAATATTCAAATTACAGAATATTTTTATGTGAAATACTAACTCTTACTGTTTAATATGTTCAGTGTAAATAACCGCACTGGTATGCAACAGAATTATCATATAGCAGTGGCAACTGTAACAATTGGCCTTTTAATCTCTAATTTAAGTGAGCTTTTGTAAAACAATTACTGTTTTTTTTTCTTGGTTTAATTTGAAATTAATATACAATTTTAATTTAACATTCTAATAATTAAAATCTTGATTTATATTGAATTGCTTTATTCTTGTTCAAAACATCCATAAACATCAAATTTGATTTTACTTTTATATTTAGCATTTTGATTGCAAGAATTACTGCTTGTTAATTCCATTCCTGATTGAGATTCATTTAGATATTAAGATTTTCTTTTGTCATACATATGTTAGCCATAGTAAACTTTTAAAAGTTGGAGGAGGATATTAGACTTGATCTCTAATTTCAGTCTCCAAAATAAGGTGATACTGTGATTCTGAGCAGCTCTTGGAGTATTTTGGTTGGTAACTTCTAAACCGTATGCTTATCTAGAAAACAAAATTTTCATATCAATTCTGACTTTCTTTAAGCATCTTTTTAAAAATGGGAAGTTTGTCATGAGAGCTGGGTAAATTTTGGCAGTAATTAAATATTGGTAAGGAGTACAATGAATACATTAATATTTTCCAGACAAAAATATCATTCATCATTCTTTCTGTTAATCTAGCCCAATTTCAGTATCTGGGTATTTGCATATAGTAGAACCTCAGAGTCACAAACACCAGAGTTATGAACTGACCAGTCACCCGCATACCTCATTTGCAACTGGAAGTACGCAATCAAGCAGCAGCAGACACATAACTCCCAAACCCCCCCGCCCCGCAACCCATAAATGCAGTTTAGTATTGTGTTAAATTTTTTTTGACAAGGTAAGGAAACAATTTCTGTGCTTGTTTAATTTAAAATTAAGGTGGTTAAAAGCAGCATTTTTCTTCTGCATAGTAAAGTTTCAAAGCTGTATTAAGTCAATGTTTAGTTGTAAACTTTTGAAAGAACAAACAATTTTTTTTTCAGAGTTATGAACAACCTCCATTCTCAAGGTGTTTGTAACTGAGGTCCTACTGTAGTTAACCCTGCTAAATCTATTCACTTGTAATTGCCAAGTGTGATTCATAATGATACAGATTTAGACTGGAACAGATGGAAGTTGTCTCATCTGTTTCTGCCTCTAGGGTTGCACAAAACGTATATACATTATAACAGTAGAAAATTATGCTAGTGAAATAGGACAGCAGACATGGAAACACAAGTGGACAATATTTTATTTAAAATGTTGTGTTTTATAAAATAAATAATTGAGGATACATTGGAGATGATTTTAGAGCAATCCATAGTAACTGTGCTAAAGGAGACCAGACAAGGTGGGTGAGATAATATATTTTATTGGACCAACTTCTTCTGAAGAGCTCTGTGTTGCTCGAAAGCTTCTCTCTCTCACCAGCAGAAGTTGGTCCACTTACAGATATTACCTCATCCACCATGTAGTTGTGTCAGTCCCAGGAGATTAGAGAGACAACTATTCTGCATACAATTTAGGGAGGCCACTCACTTTTGAAGTTGTATGTTTGCTATAGAGTTGTAAGATTGGAAGGGCTGACATTGACATTTTGGTATGCTGTAGAGTATAGATATTAGTAATATTGATATACAGATTAGTAAATATACATAGATATTAGTAATAAAGCAGATTCCCGTTGCTGGACTAGGAAGCATGGGCATATTTTCTTTAGTTGTTGATAGTGAAATTCCTTTCACCTTTTCACTCATCAACAAGGTAACTTCTTGGAGAATTCTTTCATTCGCTTGTATTTTAACAGAAGGATTTAATAATGGTTATATGTAAACAGTATCTATTTTTAAATGAGAAAGGCAGTAATTCATATAGCAACTCTAAATAACTATAAAACAAAAGATAACAGAAAAGCTATAGCAAACATTGAAATTGGGATCATTCAAATTAAGGCTAACAGGCCATCATTAATACATATTTATAGATATAAAACCTTTTACCTGCAGTTTTCTTGGCTTTTGTTGGTTTGTATTCCAAAAATATCCTACATTTCCAAAAAGTGAAAGTTGCCTTTCATTTCTCTTTTATTAAAGTGGAGCAAATTGCCCTGTCATATTCCAGAAGGTATAATTCCTAGATCCTGTGCTGTATTTGGCAAGTAAAATTAGATAGTTCAAAACGTATTGAATTATTCATTTTGTTTTATACAGAAAAATTATCTGACAACAAATGAAGTAGATCCATATACTCAAGGACTGTCTCTTCCTATTGTCGAGAGGAGGTCAGCCAAGGTAGGTGTGCAGGTGTAAATTCAGTAAATATTGTATATAACTAATGAATTAAAAAAACTGAAGTTTTCAGTGTTGTGCAAAAATAGACTTTCCAGTTGACAATAAAAAACCGGCCAAACTTTTTATCCACTTCATATATGAACATATTCCTTTACACCAATTTTAAATAAAGTGAAGCCTTCTAATTCTATAATAAACATTTCTGAATGATTTAATTATCAAGATTCTTTTTCCTTGGGTAATCCAGTACATTGATTTGTAGGTAATGAAATGGTCAATTTTTTCTTTTAAGAAGAGCTATCGATTAATTGCAGTTAACTCATATGATTTAATGAAAAAAATGAATCTAATTAAAAACACTAATTGCAATTAATCGCACTGCTAAATAATAGAACACCAATTGAAAGTTATTAAATATTTTTGGATGTTTTTCTACATTTTCAAATATATTGATTTCTATTATAACACAGAATAAAAGTGTACAGAACTCACTTTATATTATTTTTTATTACAAATATTTGCACTGTAAAAATGATAAACAAGAGAAATGGTATTTTTCTATTCACCTCATACAAGTACTGTAGCAGTCTCTTTATCGTGAAAGTGTAACTTACAAATGTAGATTTTTTTGTTTGTTACGTAACTGTACTAAAAAACAAAACAATGTAAAACTTTAGCGCCTACAAGTTCACTCAGTCCTACTTCTTATTCAGCCAATCACTAAGACAAACAAGTTGGTTTACATTTATGGGCGCTACTGCTGCTTGCTTCTTGTTTACAGTGTCACCTGAAAGTGAGAACAGGCGTTTGCATGGCATTTTGTAGCTGGTGTTGCACGGTATTTACGTGCCAGATATGCTAAACATTTGTATGTCCCTTCATGCTTCGGCCCCCATTCCAGAGGACCTTGCACCCCTCTCGTGCAGACAAGCTCTTAGTTTACACTGACTTTAGTTCCCCACCTTCCATGCTGATGATGCTCGTTAAAAAATAATGCGTTAATTAAATTTGTGACTTACCTCCTTGTGAGAGAATTGTATGTCTCCTGTTCTGTTTTACCCGCATTCTGCCATATATTTCATGTTATAGAAGTCTTGAACGATGGCCCAGCACATATTCATTTTAAGAAAACTTTCACAGTAGATTTGACAAAATGCAAAGAAGGTACCAGTGCGAGTTTCTAAAAATAGCTACAGCACTCAACCCTAGGTTTAAGAATCTGAAGTGCCTTCCAGAATCTGAGAGGGATGAGGTGTGGAGCATGCTTTCAGAAGTCTTAAAAGAACAACACTCAGATGTGGAAACTACAGAACCTAAACCCCAAAAAGGAAAATCAACCTTCTGCTGGTGACCTCTGATGCAGATGAGGAAAATGAATACATGTTGGTCCACTCTGCTTTGAGTCATTATTGAGCAGAACCCGTCATCAGCATGGACGCATGTCCTTTGGAATGGTGTTTGAAGCATGAAGGGACATATGACTCTTAGCGCATCTGGCACGGAAATATCTTGCGATTCTGACTACAAGAGTGCCATGTGAATGCCTGTTCTCACTTACAGGTGACATTTTAAACAAGAAGTGAGCAGCATTATCCCCTGCAAATTGTAACCAAACTTGTTTGTCTGAGCAATTGGCTGAAGTAGGACTGAGTGGACTTGTAGGCTCTAAAGTTTTACATTGTTTTATTTTTTTGAATGCAGTTTTTTTTTGTACATAATTCTACATTTGTAAGTTCAACTTTCATGATAGATATTGCACTACAGTAATTGTGTTAGGTGAATTGAAAAATACTATTTCTTTTGTTTTTTACAGTGCAAGTGTTTTTGTAATAAACATAAATATAAAGTGCACACTGTACACTTTGTGTTCTGTGTTGTAATTGAAATCAGTATATTTGAAAATGTAGAAATATATTGATATTATTTCTTGTATTATCATAGTGCCTAAGAGCCTTAGTAATGGTCCACACCGCATTGTGGTAGGCACTGTACAAACAGAACAAAAAGATAGCCTCTGCCCAAAAGAGCTTACAGTCTAGTCAGTTTTCAAGTACTCTGCCAGTTGCACACTTTTCCACATGTTTACGTATGAAGAGCAAGACATAGAGATGTAGTGGTTCAGTTACTATAAATATATAAAGACATAATACTTTATCACATTATATATCCTTTTTTTTTTAATGGTGAAGAATCTAATGACTGCTAAAATATGGCAGGCTGTATAGCACTGAAGTATTATGAATATGCCATAGCTAATGATTTTACATCAACACTTGAATTTCTGTAACCTCTGCCATGTGTAAAACCTGCTGGGTTTTAATATTCACTGTGTGTGTTGAGGTCCCTGTTGAGCAGTATTGCCAACTTTGTGTCCTTAAAGCTATCTCTACTTTTTTATCTTTTTTCCTTTGATAACTTCTTGCTAGTTTTTCATTGTCCTGCGAGAAACCACAAACACCAAAAGATTAAAAATGTAGCTGTTGTGAACATCAGCTTCATTCAATAAACTATTATCAGCATGTCAGACCCATGGTGATAACTCTACAGATAAGTGGAGTTGTGAATTCTGCTTGAAAATTTACCATGGAGTGCAAGTGAATGTATATGTAGTGTTTTGTATATCATTATCCATTTTGACTGTGGGAGTGAGGAAGCAAAAAATACTGCCAAAGGTGCGGAAAATCATGTTCATATGACTAGTATATTTATTTTTATTTATATTACAGTAATGAAAATTAGGATTGGGCCCCATTATGCTAGGTGCTACAAAAGACAATCCTTCTGAAAACTGAGGGCAATAATCTCAGGAAAATTTTTTAGTTGATCACCGTTTTATTTTCCTGCTGTTGCCTCTGGAGACTGTCAGTATTTTATTATCCGTTGGCATATTATCTCCATTTATTTTAAGGTGTATGGGGGGTTGGCCCTGACTCTTGTCACTCTCAGGAGGGTAAATCCATTTTTATATGGGGGGGTGAGTGGGGGAGATTGTGTGGTTTTTTCTCTCTCTCTCTCTCTCTGGTTCTTCATCCATCATACTTGTATGGCTCGGGTTACCACAGTATGTGAATAGCCTCATAACACCCCTGAGAGATGTAGGTACTCTTAGGGTATGTCTACACTACGGGATTATTCCGATTTTACATAAACCGGTTTAGTAAAACAGATTGTATAAAATCGAGTGCATGCGGCCACACTAAGCACATTAATTCGGTGGTGTGCGTCCACGGTCCGAGGCTAGCATCGATTTCTGGAGCGTTGCACTGTGGGTAGCTATTCCGTAGCTATCCCATAGTTCCCGCAGTCTCCCCCACCCCTTGGAATTCTGGGTTGAGATCCCAGTGCCTGATGGGGCAAAAATCATTGTCACGGGTGGTTCTGGGTAAATGTCGTCAGTCACTCCTTCCTCTGGGAAAGCAACGGCAGACAATCATTTCGCGCCCTTTTTCCCTGGATTGGTCTGGCAGATGCCATAGCATGGCAACCACGGAGCCTGTTTTGCCTTTTGTCACTGTCACCGTATGTGTACTGGATGCCGCTAACAGAGGCGATTCAGCAGCGCTACACAGAAGCATTCATTTGCTTTTGCATGATAGCAGAGATGGTTATCAGCCGTTCTGAACCATCTACCATGCCATTGTAAATTGGCAATGAGATGACGGTTACCAGTCCTTCTGTGCTGTACCATCTGCTGCTGTCATAGGTGCCTCTGGCTGAGATCGGCCGGGGGGCGCAAAAGACAAAAATGGGAATGACTCCCTGAGTCAATCCCTCCTTTATGGTACCTAAAAATAGAATCAGTCCTGCCTTAGAATATGGGGCAAGTGTACTAGAGAACCAGTGTATCAGAGAACCAGAGAGCACAGCCGCTCCGTGTCAGATCCTGCAGAAATGATGAGTTGCATGCCATTCACAGGGGGTGCCCCTGCAACAACCCCACCTGTTGATTCCCTCCTCCCCCAGCCTTCCTGAGCTACCGTTGCAGTGTCCCCCCATTTGTGTGATGAAGTAATAAAGAATGCAGGAATAAGAAACAGTGACTTGTTACTGAGATAAAATGAGGGGAAGGCAGCCTCCAGCTGCTATGATAGTCCAGACAGGACATTAAGCAGTGTGGGGGAGAGGAGCCCAGCATCCTGCTGCTATGATAGTCCAGGCAGTACAGAATCTTTTCTTTACACATGAAGGGCGGGGTCTGATGGAGCTCAGCCCCCTGTTGCTATGATGAAGATGGTTACCAGCTGTTCTGTACCATCTACTGGGAATGATCAGGAGTTTTTTACCCAGGCGCCCCCAGTCGACCTCACCGGAGGCCAGCCAGGAGCACTCATGGGCTGATGATGACGGATACCAGTCCTATTGTACTGCACCATCTGCCACAAGGCTGATGATGACGATGGATATCAGCCATATTGTACCATCAGCCACCAAGGAGGGGGGGCGAGGATGCTGCAGTTGACTGCTGCAGCATCGTGTCTGTCAGCAGCATTCAGTAAACATAGGGTGACATTTAAAAGAGTCGAGAGGATTTTTTTCCCTTTTACTTCTGGAGGTGGGTGAGGGGGTAAATTGACGAGCTATGCCCTGAACGAACCGCGGACAATGTGTTTGACACTACAGGCATTGGGAGCTCAGCCAAGAATGCAAATGCTTTTTGGAGACTGCAGGAACTGTGGGATAGCTTGAGTTCTCAGTCCCCCCTCCCTCCCTCCATGAGCGTCCATTTGATTCTTTGGCTTTCTGTTACGTTTGTCACGCAGCAGTGTGCTGAGTCCCTGCTGTGGCCTCTGTCTGGAGATTTTTTAAAAATGCTTTGGAATTTCGTCTTCTGTAATGGAGCTCTGATAGAACAGATTTGCCTGCCCGTACAGCGATCACATCCGTACGGTCCATGCTGGAGCTCTTTTTGGATTTTGATTTCGGACTGCATCGCCACCCGTGCTGATCGGAGCTCCACGCTGGGCAAACAGGAAATGATATTCAAAAGTTCGTGGGGCTTTTCCTCTCTACCTGGCCACTGCATCCGAGTTCAGATTGCTGTCCAGAGCGGTCAGTGGTGCACTGTGGGATACCGCCCGGAGACTAATAGCGTCGATTTGCGGCCACACTAACCCTAATCCGATATGGTAATACCGATATTAGCGCTACTCCTCTCATTAGGGAGGAGTACAGAAACCGGTTTAAAGAGCCCTTTATATCGATATAAAGGGCCTCTTAGTGTGGACGGGTGTGGCGTTAAATCCGTTTAACGCTCCTAAAACCGGTTTAAACGCGTAGTGTAGACCAGGCCTTAGCCTCTGTGTCAGTTGCCCATCTGTAAAATGGGGTTAAGTGACTTGCCCAAGGTGTGACTGGGGTTCCGTGAGGGGGCCACCCTCAGATTGCTCAATCTGGGCAAACTGCAAATAATGGGGCAGACAATCCCTCAAAATGGTGGTTATTTCTAATAAACTCACCAAACCAACAACAAAACAGCTTCTACAATGCCTTACTGCTTACCCAGAAGCCAAAAAATACAGTTCCCTTAAGCAATCCAGCCTTGGGCTCCCATCCAGACAGCCAAATCAAATATGATAAGGATTACTGAAAATCTTGTTCATCATATATAAAGTTCTACCAATCCCAAAAGATTGGACACATTATCCACCAGGTCAATGAATATTTCAGATCTTCCCCAAATACACACTTACAGCCAGTTCTTATTAACTAAACTAAAATTTATTAAAAAAGAAAAGAGAGAGCGAGTACTGTTTAAAAGTTCATTACACATACGGATACGAATAAAGTTCTTACATCAGTTTCATAGTAGAGATGGTGAGCTTCAGCATTGCAAAAAGTTCTTTCAGAATTTGTTCCTTAGGTTATAGTCCAGTGTCCAATATCAGGGTGATCCAGACAAGCTGCAGACCTCAGTCTTGTGACTTAAATTTCCCTTGACAAAGCTTAAGGAGATCTGAGATACAGGATCAGAGTTCTTTTATAGGTCTCAGGCTATCAATAACTTGCCAATTGACCGCAGGTATTACTTGGGTGAAGTATTGTGGCTTTGAAGTAAAACCACCTATTTCCTATGCATACACAGGTAACTAGTTGCATTCATCAGCATAAGGTAATTATCCAGTAAGCAGTTCATAGACAGTTTACTACAAACTTCAAAAAGAAATATAGACAATTATATTGTTACACCCAAGTTCCATCTAACTGTTACAATTCCCTTTTGATCTCTGAATCAATAGAATATAGTAACAGACAGGAACCATCTACATGGTTAACATCTAACAAGATATAAGTAAACAAATCCAATTAGTATTTACCTATAATTCCCTGCCAATACAGGTTTGCATTTCAAAGCTCTAGTCTATCTAACAGAGTTTTGTTAGCTATTTATAAGAAATAGCGTTAATTACCATTTACATACAGTACTTCTCTAATATGTCAAAGTTGAATTTGGGTCATATAGCCTGTTAGTTGCTTAACCCTTTCTGTCTCAGTGTCACACAAGGTCACAGAGGAAGTCTGTGGAACAGCGGGTACTTGAATCCAGGTTTCCCACATCCTGTGCTTGCACCCTACCCACTGTAGTGTGTGTGTGTACGACAATGACTGCAGAATCTGTCTCCCTTTGAAGAACAATTCAGTAGAAACGTCTTAGATTTTTAGCAGTTAAATACACAAGAAGATTATGCCCACACTGGGCATGCTCTGGGTTGGGACTGAGCCTATTTCTCCTATGTTTTCATTGATTCCCTTGATGGGCCCAGGCAGCATGGAGGAGGAAGCTGTCTAATTTGAATGTTGAGGGGACAAAAACTGGACTTGCTGGAGAGTGGGGGAAGAGTAGAGTCGCGCAAGGAGCCTAAGGGGTTGGAGACTGGCAGGTGGAAGAGACGGAAACAGGGAATGAGAGTTAGTTTAGAGAGGACTGCAGCTGGCTGGGCAAGGAGATTGGGAGCTGGGGGGGTACATGTCTGGGAGCCAGTAGATCGGTAAGGAGACTGAGGTTGGATGAGGAGCCAATGGGGAGGCAGAGATGACTGTGCAAGGAGGTGAGGAAAGAGGAGAGACATCTGAGGAGGAACTGGGTGTCAGGGTGAGAAGTGGGACTGGCTGTGCAAAAAGACTTGGATAATGAAGCTGTGGGGTGGGGGGAGATGCAGAGAGTGGGTAGGAGCTAAAGGAAGGAGATGAAAATGGGGAACGTGGGTGGGAAAGCAACTGGAGGTTAGGATGGGGGTGAGAGATATTAGATGAGAAGCTGGGACAGGGGAACTGGGACTGGCTGGGCAAGGAGACTGGTGGCAAAGAATTCAAGGGTGGGGAGGACTTGAAATGATTGGACAGCGAGACTGGGATGGGGAGCCTGGAGTGGTGAGACAAGGACTAGCTAGGCAAGGAAACTGGGATTGGAATGAGAAGTCTGAGGAGTGGAGAATGTGACTGGCTAGGTGAAGAGAATGGGATTGGCATGAGGAGCCAAGGGTGGGCAAGAGACAGGACTGGGATAATGGCAGGTTGGAGGGGATAGGGCAGAAGGAGTCATGCTTGGGGAGAAGACTGTGACCATTAGAGAACTCTCCCCTCCAGAGCCTGGAATGGAACCCCAGATTCCAGAGTCTCTTAATATTCTTCTGTCAGCAGATACCTATGAAACCTACTGGTAAAAGTGTCCAATCCCATTTTAGTCCTTGTCCACATAGAACGTGACGGCTTACTACTGCTGTCAGTTACTCCGTTATCTTGAGTGGCAGAGGTCTTTGTAGTTGATCTAAAGATTCCAACCCTGTTGATGTCCCATGTAGATGTCAGTATAACTCTACATGATGGAATATCTGGGGTTTTTTTTTCAGTTTGCTTCCTTAAAAATGTAGGAAATTACATACAAGCTGCTTTAAAAGAACATTATTAAGGTTACAAAGTCAAGCACTGAAAAGTTAGGAAATACCAGAATCAGGGTTGCCTGTACAAGGCCTTGTTCATCCACCAATACCTCTGTGTCAGCACCTAAAAGCAGAAAGAAGTACTATTCCAAAGATGAACCCACGTGCAGGCCACCTTACCCAGCACCTAGCAAGAGACTAAAAGACTCACCATAACTTGCCCTGAGCTCTTCCCTTGAAAGGGCATAAGGTTGTAAAGACTTAGTTTTCTTCGAGTGGTTGTCTATATGTATCCTATTGTTTATGTTCATGCACCCAGTGTACTTGAGTTCAATTTGTTTTGTCCAGCACTGTCTTCTGGGGACTATGCCTGCATTCCAAATGTCCTTGTGTCTCTGACTGAAAGCATAAAGGATAAGGCAACCCCAGTCACTTCTGAGTTCCTTCTCACCATGCATGACTACGAGCTGGAACTTGGAGTGTCCAAACTTATTTGCTCTCTGTGTGGCTATTCTTTATGTAAGTAGTTGTACATAATTAGGTAGTTATTAGTGTTAAGGAATCTCTCCATCCAACCTCCAGTACAACTGCCTCTCCAGCAACATGTAATATCTCAGGGTACGTCTACACTACGGGACTATTCCGAATTTGCATAAACCGGTTTTGTAAAACAGATTTTATACAATCGATTGCGCGCGGCCACACTAAGCCCATTAATTCGGTGGTGTGCGTCCGCGGTCCGAGGCTAGCGTCGGCTTCTGGAGCGTTGCACTGTGGGTAGCTATTCCCTAGCTATCCCATAGTTCCTGCAGCCTCCCCCGCCCCTTGGAACTTCCGGGTTGAGATCCCAGTGCCTGATGGGGCAAAAATCATTGTCGCGGGTGGTTCTGGGTAAATGTCGTTAGTCACTCCTTCCTCTGGGAAAGCAACGGCAGACAAGCATTTCGCGCCTTTTTCCCCTGGATTGCCCTGGCAGATGCCATAGCATGGCAATCATGGAGCTTGTTTTGCCTTTTGTGACTATCACCGTATGTGTACTAGATGCCGCTCACAGAGGCGATTCAGCAGCGCTACACAGAAGCATGCTTTTGCTTTTGCATGACAGCAGAGATGGTTACCAGTCATACTGCACCATCCAAACCCTTCCATAAATTGGAACTGAGGATGATTATGGCTACCAGTCCTTTTGTACCATTTGCTGCTGTCATAAGTGCCCCTGGCTGCTCTTAGCCAGGGGCGCAAAAGCCAAAATTGGGAATGACTCCCTGAGTCAATCCCTCCTTTTTGGTATCTAAAAATAGAATCAGTCCTGCCTAGAATATAGGCAAGTGTACTAGATAACCACTGTATCATAGAACCAGAGAGCACAGCTGCTCTGTGTCAGATCCTGCAGAAACTATGATCTGTATGCTATTCACAGGGGGTGCTCCTGTAACAACCCCACCTGTTGATTCCGTTCTTCCCCCAGCCTTTCTGGGCTACCGTAGCATTGTCCCCCCACTTGTGTGATGAAGTAATAAAGAATGCAGGAATAAAAAGACATGGTGACTTGTTAGTGAGAAATGAGTGGAAGGCAGCCTCCAGCTGCTATGATAGTCCAGACAGGACATTAAGCAGTGTGTAGGAGAGAAGCCCAGCATCCCTCTGCTAGTCCAGGGGCAACTGAATCTGTTCTTTACACATGAAGGGTGGGGGCTGATGGAGCTCAGCCCCCTGTTGCTATGATGACGATGGTTACCAGCCATACTGCACCATCCACCATCCACCAGAAAAAATTAGGGCCAGGCGCCCTTGATCGACCTGACGAATGCTAATCAGCATGGTTACTGCCCCATGTGCCAATAGGCTGATGACGAGGACGGTTACCAGTCCTTTTGTACCATCAGCCACCCATGGCAGGGGGGGGAGTGAGGATGTTGGTGTTGACGGCTGCAGCATCGTGTCTATCTGCAGCATTCAGTAAAGATAGGGTGACATGTAAAAGAGTCAGAGGATTGTTTTCCCTTTCGCTTCTGGGGGTGGGTGGGGGGGGTGCGTAGACTGCCAAGCTATGCCCTGACCCACCGCGGACACTGTGTTTGACCCTAGAAGCATTTGGAGCTCAGCCAAGAATGCAAATACTTTTCGGAGGCTGCAGGAACTGTGGGATAGCTTCAGTCCTCCAGTCCATGACCGTCCATTTGATTCTCTGGCTTTCCATTACGCTTGTCACGCTGCAGTGCGCTGAGTCCCTGCTATGGCGTCTGTCTGGAGATTTTTAAAAAAGGATTCTGAATTTCATCTTCTGTAACGGAGCGCTGATAGAACGGATTTGCCTGCCCTTACAGCGATCACATCCGCATGGTCCGTGCTGGAGCTCTTTCTTTATTTTGATTTCGGACTGCATCGCCACCCGTGCTGATCGGAGCTCCACGCTGGGCAAACAGGAAATATTCAAAAGTTCGCGGGGCTTTTCCTGTCTACCTGACCACTGCATCCGAGTTCAGATTGCGGTCCAGAGCGGTCACTGCTGCACTGTGGGATAGCTCCCGGAGGCCAATACCGTCGATCAGCGTCCACACTAACCCTAATCCGATATGTTAAAACCGATACTAGCGTTACTCCTCTCGTTAGGGAGGAGTACAGAAACCGGTTTAAAGAGCCATTAAAATCAATATATGGTGCCTCCTAGTGTGGACGGTTGTGGCGTTAAATCGGTTTTACGCTCCTAAAACCGGTTTAAACGCCTAGTGTAGACCAGGCTTCAGAGTCAGTCATATCCTCCATCTGTATCCACACTCTCTGTGCCTCATGGCATGGACACTGGCTGGGTAACATCAGTAGAGATTATCTTAACTGAAGTGCAAAACATTCTTATCCACAGTAGAAAGGCATGTTTAAGGGCATGTTTAATCTGGCAAGTGGAAAGGATTCAGTGTCTGGGCACAACACAACCAGTTATCTCCATTTCTCACTTAGATACCAGACATATGGTGGTACCTTCTGTTATTAAAGAACTCTGGATTTTCAGTGAGCTTTATGAAGATTCACCTGGCAGCCATCTCAGCCTCCCACCCTCCAATTTAGGAGTATTCCACATTTTCACACCCTACAGTGGTTTGGTTCCTAAAAGGCCTTCTGAGGGTATATCCCCCAGTCAGAGAACCCTCCATCTCCTTGGGATCTAACTATTGCACTGATGTGTGTTTATGTGCCCACCCTTTGATCTACTAATGAAAGAGGGAACATGTCAACTTTCCATCAAAACAGCCTTTTCGGTAGCAATAACATTGACCAGAAGGGTAGGTGAGACCCAAGCATTAATGCAGGGCACCCACATACAGCTTTTCATAAAGAGGGGGTGTAATTGAGACCTCACCCAAAATTTATACAGAAGATAAGCTTGATGCTTATCGGTTTCAGCTAACAATTAAACTCCGCTGCTGCCTCTGGGCATCCCGGCTGCCACTGCCTGCACTTGGGGACCCCCACTGCTGTCTGGGCCTGGCATCCCAGGGTCCTGCATGCCGGGTGCAGCAGCGGTGGCAGCAGCAGCAGCGATCCCTGGGTGTGGCGGTGGCAGCAGTGGAGCCCTGTGTAAAATGTAGGGGTGCTGCAGCACCCCACACACGTCTAGTTCCCCTGGGGGTACTAAGAAGTCTTCCGGGGGTATACCTCTAAATCAATGTTTCTTGACATGGGGCAGCTCAGTGAGAGCCAAGGAGTGATTCCAGGGAAGATTTTGTATCCCCTGAGCTGTGCTCCAGTACACTATTCTTACCAGTAATAGTTGTGGCCATGCTGGATCCCCCTGTGTATAGGTCTAGGTCTCCCTCACCTAAGAGGCAGATTAAGCCTCCCCAGTCACCTCAGCTGCTTGAACCTTCAGCTACTTGAGAGGCAAGAGGAATAACAATTTCTAGGGAAAGAGCATCTAGTTCTGGTTGCAATATTCTCATCTTCTTCTCACAAGCCAGAGAGCTCACATACATTGGCATCTGTGGGCATATTTAAGGTTTTCCAGCACTTAATAAAGCGGATGGTATAAATCTTAAACATTCTCCTGAAAACTGTTCATGAGAAAAAAAACAATCTCTTGGACATACTGCACTTGTCAACTCCAGGCAGGTTAGCCATGACAATACATGATAGTCTGCTGGAACCTGCTAAATCCATCTGGCGTACTCTGGCTTCTGTTTCTGTCACATGCAAAAGAGCAGATAGGAGAAATTGAGTGTGCAAAAAGGGATCTGAATATTTTACACTCATCCTGTAGCCATCTTTCTTGTGCAAGCAGTACAAGAGAGAACGAAATAGCAGGGACCACTAAAATGGATCCAATTTAATGGTCCCGGGGGGGGGGGGAATTCCCCCAAAACTGATTCTTTTTGGCCAGAATGTATACTAGTCTGCAAGCCTTCAGATGACAGTAACAAATTATCAAGTGCTGCTCTCTAAATACGACTTTTTAGATAGGGAGCAAACTGTCTAATTGCACTGATAAATTGCCCAAGAAGCACCTTAATGTCTAAAGACCCTAATGGCTGAAAGTCAGCCAACTACACACACAACTCTGCAGGCTTTGCTGGATGCCTCAGCAGCATGTACAATGGCTACAGCAATAGGGTTGTCATGGCTTCAGTCATCCCCTAGAGAGGTCCAGGCAACAATTGAGGACCTCCCAGTTGAAGGTAATAAACTCTTCAGCAGTGGCACTGACAAAGTCCTCTGTACAAAGTCCTGGGCAACTCTGGTCTTTTTAGTGCTTGAGGTTTCTGAGTCTTAAGAGGAAACAGTTGAGACAATTCTATGATTAGCCACTGAGATCTTTGGAGCCACAGAGGAAGAAGCAGAGATTCTACAGGAGGTGACCTTTTGCTGCCTCCTTAGCTGCCCTGCTGTCTGGGACTTCAGATAGGCAGGCTTACTACCTTTGTCAGGAACCTATTTGAAGCCTCCATGTTGGAGAGACAGGATATGAAGATCATGGTCGCCAAAGGAGGGGGAATAGTTTAAAACAAAAAGGGTCCTCTGGTTTAAGGGCAGGGCTTTTATTCCCACTACTTTTTAATCTTAAAAAAAAGGGGGGAGGGGCGGGTTGAAAGCAAATCCTCGACCTTTGTCTCAAAATCTTCATCCACTTCTACAGATTCTGAATGATGACCCTAACTTCTGTAATCCCTTCATTTGATCCTCAGGGCTGATTTGCAGCTCTTGTCCTGCCAGATGCTTCCTGTCATATCTCATATCTTCACAGTCAAGCTGGAAGGGCAAGGTTCAGTTCTGGGTCTGTTTCTGTTCAGTATCTTCAGCAGTGATTTAGATAATGGCATAGAGAGTATACTTATAAAGTTTGCAGACGATACCAAGCTGGGAGGGGTTGCAGGTGTTTTGATGGAGAGGATTAAAATTCAAAATGATCTGAACAAACTGGAAAAATGGTCTGAAGTAAATAGGATGAAATTCAATAAGGAAAATGCAAAGTACTCCACTTAGACAGGAATAATCAGTTGCACACCTACAAAATGGGAAATGACTGCCTAGGAAGAAGAACTGCAGAAAGGGATCTGGGGGTCGGAGTGGATCACAAGCTAAATATGAGTCACTAGTATGACACTGTTCCAAAAAAAGCAAACATCATTCTGGGATGTATTTTGCAGGTGTGTTGTAAGCAAGACATGAGAAGTAATTCTTTTGCTCTACTGTATGCTGACTAGGCCTCAACTGAAGTATTGTGTCCAATTCTGGGTGCCACATTTCAGAAAAGATGTGGCCAAATTGGAGAAAGTCCAGAGAAGAGCAACAAAAATGATTAAAGATCTAGAAAACATGACCTATGAGGGAAGATTGAAAAGAAATGGGTTTGTTTAGTCTGGAGAAGAGAAGACTGAGGGAGGACATAACAGTTTTCAAGTACATATGAGATGGTTACAAGGAGGGAGGAGAAAAATTGTTCTCTTTATCTCTGAGGACAGAACAAGAAGCAATGAGCTTAAATTGCAGCAAGAGCAGTTTAGGTTGGATATTAGGAAAAACTTGCCTAGGGAGTTTGTGGAATCTCTGTCATTGGAGATTTTTAAGAGCAGGTTAGACAAACACCTGTCAGGGATGGTAGATAATACTTAGTCCTGTCTTGAGTGCAGGGGACTGGACTAGAAGATTTCTCAAGGTCCCTTCCAGTCCTGTGATTCTATGAAGACAACTGGCTCACAATAGATACCTCAGGTTCCTACTAGGAACATCTCACTACCAATGCAGAGTCCTGGCCACCAGCCTCTCTTCCATACTCGTGTTGTCACCAAATGTCTGATGGTAGTTGCAGCTCACCTAAGATGACAAGGAAGCCAGGAGTATTCTTACCTAACCAACTGGCTAATCATAACTGGTGATCAGCTCCTTTCAAGCAATCCTGAAGTTCTCTGCCCCACCAAGTTTCAAAGGCAATAAAGAGAAATCCATGCTCACTCTGACTCAGAGCAAGAGTTCATAGGAGCAGTGTTACTCTAGATCAGCGTTGGCTTACCTTCCACAGGAGAGATTTTAAACAGTAACAAACCTCATTAATCAACTTCAACCCCACCCAAGAACACCAGTGAGACTGTGTTTCAGACTTCTAGGATAAGGTTACCACAGGGTTATTTACTCTACAGTAGCTGTGGTTCTTTGAGAGATGTTGTCCAAGCAGATTCCATGATCCACCCTATTTCCCTGCAACTACTTAGATGGTGTTCTGTATTAGAAAAAGAAATGAGGGGCAGTTGTACACACTCAGCACTTTATATCTTTGCATGGTGGGGTGGCACGAGGGCACGTTGGTGTAAAAGTGGCCTGAGCGGACACTGCTAGACTTGAAAAATCTGATCTCATATGTATGAATGAGGTGCATGTGTACAAAGAGTGGGATAAGTGTGGAAGACAAATTGCAAAGAACCACAGTTATTGTAGGGTACGTTATTGTTCTGTGCAGAGACAACCTTAATTCTGGCATTTCCTAACTTTTAAATGCATGACTTTGCAACCTTAATAATCTTTCAACGTAGTTTTTGTGTGTAATATATAAAATGTATTCCTTAAACAATTACTAAATGCATGCCTGTAGGAACTGAGTACAGATATACCGAAAGTAATACTCTGGGGCCCTGGGCACATGCACCAGATGAACTTCATCCACCAATGGGGCTCATGATTAGTTGTCCATTAACACTCAACTAATCTTGGGGTCACCAGCAGACCTTAAAAGTGACCTTTAAAGGATTATACCCAATATTGGTTTGTGCTCTTTTGTGATTCTTTTTTGTGTACAAAGAAGGCCTGGAATATTTTTATAAACGGTTTCTTTTCCCCATCTTTTTTACTTTAAAAATATCAGGAATGCCAATTTTACTCTTCCCTGGTTTGCTGGAATATCTCGTGTTGTCTCAGAACATGCGCAGTATGAGCTTTCACACCTTTTAACTCATAAGGCATTTTTTCTCCAAAATGTTTACTAGATTTTGGCATTTAATATGTGTTAAGATGAATGGTTTTAGGTAGTCTAACTAAAAATCTTTCTCAGTTGATCAGCTTTCAGTCTCTCGACTCTTGCAATGTTCTTTAGTCACCAGAGTCTTTCAGGTTAGACAAAATCTAAATTTCAAAGTAAAAAACAAAATAAACTGCCCTTTTCTTTGAGTGGGAAAAGACCACCTTTCCAGGCCTCCTGTATACATCACAATAAAGAGAGATCCATGCTATATACATCACAAAGAAGGGTCTGGGTTCAAGTCCATTTTTTTCTTTGCGGATAACCTTCAATATTTTACCACAATATTTTACTTATTTATTATTGCTTTATTTTTAAATTTCTAGTATCTTTTAAAGAGTAAATAAACGGCCTTAACCCAAGGGAACACATAACATTGAATTTTTTTACGATTCACAAGTTTTTAGCAAACTATTCCTATGATGTCTGACATTTTTCTCCCTGTAATTTGATGTTTATTCAGGGAGTTTACAGTTAGGTGCATGTGGTATTATTACCAGGATAGTTTCAATAGCCATGTGACCACTGAGGCACTTTTTAATCAAGTTAGCTAAATTGAGCTGGGTTAACTCAATTGAAATCTCCACCTGATTCTAATGTAGATCCATTTTAACATGTTTAATTCAAATTTAGGTTGTTGAGTTATAGTCTAGGCTGTAACTGACTGATGTCCTGTCTACATACAAATATTGTACCTCTTTAACTATAGTGGCCTAGTTAAAAAGGTACAATCCTGACCCAACGACAAACCAATAAAAACTAAATACCATCAGGCCCTATTTGTACATCAAAAAGAAGCAAAAAAGAAATAAATTATTATTTTAATATCTCCTGCAAAGTTAAAAGCCCTCTCCCTAAAGCACAAAGTTATGAAGCACTTTCCAATGTCTGTTTCAGGAGAAACTACGGCTTGAAAGAAACAGGGAATACAATCAGTATCTCAGGGACAAGGAAGAGTGGAATGAAAGGTTAAGGAAAATAGGAAAGAAAAACACAGAGGTAATACAGATTTTGCTGAAGTCAATTCACTTTGAGAGAACTTAAATGAGGTTGTTAAGAATTGTTCTCAATGTCAGTTGTCTAATTGTTCTGGAGGTTTTACATGTGATACATTCTAAGTCTCTTCAGAAGAAGAGCAGTAAAGAATATGTATTTGCTGATAATATTCCTCCTCAACACTCACCCCTTTTTTCCACAGGAAGATAATTTTAGCAATTATCACTATTCTGGGGCCATTTTTACTTCTCTGATTAGTCTCTGTCCCTCTAGTACCCTTGTTAGTTGTTTCTTTTTTGTTTTAATTGGAAGAAGAGGGGAACTTATTTTAAAGCAAACTGCATCAAGGTATGTGTATATTAACAGTCTTTACTCATCTTTTCCCTTCTTGATGCATGTGATATCCCTTGTTTAGACTGTAATCTCAGGAATCTATCGTGTGTGTGTGTGTGTGTGTGTGTGTGTGTGTGTGTGGGACCTGTCACTATAAAACAGTAATAGAGGAAGAATATTTCTTAATATTTTAGGCTCTCTGTCTACAATATCTACAGATATAAAAAAATCTACAATATCTAACACAGCACAATAATATATTTTAAACAATTTAATGTTTTTAACATAATATAGCCACACTGGGTAGATTGATCCCAATTTTGATTTTTTTTTCTGTCAAGTTTGCCTTATTACTGGGGGAAATGGAAAATGTGGCATAAAGTATGACGTCTTACCTAGCATGCTTCCAATGTTAAGGGCACAGTTAAATATATAACTAGTTAAATGAATGCAAAAATAAATATAAAGCTATATGTTTTTTAAAAGATATACCCACACCCTTATCCATCCCTTCCAACTAAGTATGTGGTCATAGATAATCTGTGTGTTGCCCTGTGAAGCAGCCTATAAGTTTGGCTCTAAAACATGGTCTTACTGTCCTTACTCAGGCAGGGGCAGCTCCAGGCACCAGCACGCCAAGTGCGTGCCTGGGGCGGCAAGCAGGGTTGCCTTCGGCAGCATGCCTACGGGAGGTCCGCTGGTCCCACGGCTTCGGCGGACCTCCCGCAGGCGTGCCGCCGAATCCGCGGGACCGGGAACCTCCCGCAGGCAAGCCGCCGAAGGCAGCCTGCCTGCCGTGCTTGGGGCGGCAAAATACCTAGAGCCGCCCCTGTACTCAGGTTATGTCTACAGTAGCGTTTTTGTTGGTATAACTTATGTTGCTCAGGGATGTGAAAAAAACACCCCTCCTCCCCCAAGCAATATGAGTTTCTCCGGTGTGGACAGCACTGTGTCAGCGGGAGATGCTCTCTGGCCAACATAGCTACTATCACTCATTGGGGGTGGCTTAATTATGTCAATGGGAGAGCTCTCTCAGCATAGAGTGGCTACCCGGGAGATCTTGCAGCGGCACAGCTGCGTCTGTACAGCTGTGCTGCTGTAAGGTCTCTAGTGTACACATATCCAAAACGCTCACTGAAGTTAATGGGAGTTTTGGCCAAATAAGATTTCCAAAAGCAAGTTTTATGTTTTTGTGGGATGCTTAAAAGTCTTCAAAGGGTAAAGTTTTGAATTACTTCCCTCCTGGGAGAGGAGCTTCCTGCATTGGAATCACTAAATGGCCCTTTGGTACCTTACATGCATTAGAGAGAGAAGAGGTGTGTGTGTGTGTAAGTGAACTAATGATATATATATACACAGAGTGATTCCATGAACTTGGTAAATGTAGGAAAAAAGCCTATAAGCCTGGTGCCTGGGGAATTCAGCCTATTCTTACACTACAAAAGTCCTTCCTCCCATAAGGTGCAGGCAGTCTGTAAGATTTCCTTGCTGAGCAGGAACACCTTTTTGAGCCTAAATGCCTTTTGAGCCTTCTCTTCCTTTTTTCTCTGCAAGTAAGTAAAAATATTGCCCACCCTTCCACACAAACACTTTGTGACTAACCATGCAGGGTCTTTTTCTGATAGTTTTAGTCAGTTTGAGAGTAAAAGGCTAGTTTGTTCTCCAGGCACTAGTGATGTGTGAGATCTTTTTCTAGTGGATTGGAAAAAAGCTGATCATCTTAAACGGGCAGTATGGCACCTTTAACTATCAAGTGTTGAATAGCTTGGGTGTATTGTCTCTTCTTATAATGTCTTGCTTTAGTAATTGGATAAAGGTCAGCATGAGTCATATCAGTGGATAACCCTGGGAGACCATTTCCAGTATCCATCAAAGAGTCTTGGTCTGTTGCCATTAAGCAAAAATTGACAGGTTATCCCCTGTACCTTATGTTTGATGTGAGAAATACTGGTTGTTGGCTGTTATCCGCAGTTCTTGTTTGAATAGTGCTGCTGGTGCTAGGTGTGTCCTTTCCTGTGCAACTTAAGTTTTGTGATCTGTGCCATGATAGCTATAGTGCAGTGTTTTTGTGGACTGTCTTTACAGAACAGTTGAAAGGGACTCATTTGGTGTTGAAGTTCCCAGGTATATATGGATTCTGGAAGAAAGATTTTCTCTTCAAAAGAGGTGTCCTTCTGAGAGCTTTTTGGAGGGTCTCTGTGTGGGTATCTTCTCACCATGGCCATATTTATAAGTACTTATCCGCCAGTGTATTGGATGAGATTCTAGGATGAGAGTTTAGTTGAGAATTTTACTTCATCTAAAGAGAGATGGCCGCAAAGGCAGCAGTCAGACATCTTTTTTATGTTGGAATTCATTATCTAGTCCGGGCTGGATTCTGAGCATTGTACATGCTATAGGATAGTGGACAGAACTGAAACTTGCATTGATGCTGCTGAGGCTTCAGAATTCCAACCCATAGTTCTCTAGCTGCCTGTCTCCTGGATCTTTTGAAAGATTTTACAGCACCCTCATCCAGTGATGACACTGGATATCTGAAAATAAGGCATTTTGTCTTGTAGGCAACTGTAGAACCTTGTGTACAGTCTGTTAAGGGGCTGTCTCCTGTTCAGGTGTTCCCGTCTTTCCAGGCTGATGATTTCAATCAAATCTATTCAGAGGATCTGAGGATTTTTTTGTGAATTTTCTCTTGGGTCTTGAGAACTCTGCTCACTTTGTCCACACTGGAAATATAAATAATCTTCTTGGAGTTGGCACAAAGAATTAGGCAGAAACAACTAGACAGGGTTTCTAGGTCTGATTCCTCCGTGTCTGACCCAGAGGAATTAGAGGAATATGATTCTCTTTAATTTGCTTTTAAGGTTTTTTTCTTATTTGCTATTCCTGTAGCTCTTTTTATTTATCTGGGAGAAGGGAAGGAAATCCTGGAAAGACATTCCACCTTGTTCAGAAGATTTGGAAGATCTAGAAAGAATCCAAGCAATCTCTAAGAAAACTTTTGGGATAGGGAGAAAATTCTTCTTTAAGGTCCTCCTTCCCCTTTTGCTTTTGGAGGTGTATTTTCTTGGGTCTCTGAAGTGTGAGCACATACATGAGGACATGAAGAAAGGCTTCAGGGAAATAGTGTGAAGAGGCATCTTGCACCCCAGAGGTTAAGAGGAGGTGGGAGAAAGCTGAGAGTAATTCTTGATAAATTACTGCTTCTTTGTCCTAACTAAGGGCATCTGCTTCAGAACTGATGGAGCCCTCTATAACCCCTCCAAACCCACTACTGGAGAAGAGGCAAATTTGTGCTGATTTGACAGCCCCAATGGGTAGGCACTTCCTGGAGTTCTGGATTCTACTGGTGAGGACAGACTTTGACAGTGCATCTTGTACTGCTTCAGTAGAATGGGCCAGTGTACTGTGCTATGGGAGGTCAAGGACTGAGTTTGTCTGATATGTGGTCCAATTGAGTGTCGTTGCTGCAATCCTTGCCAGCTCTGTCCTCAGTAGCATCTCATGCAGTTTAGGAGCTTTGATCGGCTGCAGACAGTCTTGTATTTACTTTTGAGGTTTGTTCTACCATTTTGTTTGCTGCTGGTAAGCAGAGGTGGCTCCAGGCACCAGCATGCCAAGCGCGTGCCTGGGGCGGCAAGCCATGGGGGGCGCTCTGCTGGTCGCCGCAAGGGCGGCAGGCAGGTTGCCTTCGGTGGCATGCCTGCGGAGGGTCTGCTGGTCCCGCGGCTTCGGCGGACCTCCCGCAGGCGTGCCGCCGAATCTGGGGGACCGGGAACCTCCCGCAGACAAGCCGCCGAAGGCAGCCTGCCTGCCGTGCTTGGGGCGACAAAATACCTAGAGCCGCCCCTGCTGGTAAGGAAAGGCCTCATGCACCACAGCAGAGCTTGGAGATCAGCTTAGCCCCTTTTTCTCAAAGTGACTGAAACTCTTTGAGAGATTTATTTATTCTTATCTGTCTGTTGTATTTATATGGACTCCATTAGCGGCTCACATTCTTCAATGTGTTTATCATCATAACACCTCCTCTGAGGTAGAGAAATACTATTATCTGCATTTCATGGATGGGGAACTAAGGTACAGAGAAACTAAGGCTATGTTTACACTATATCATTTACAAGCTGAACCCCTCAAACCGTGAACAATGTAGGTTATACTGAAGTAATTTGTAGTTTAAAGATAGCCTTAGTGACTTGCCCAAGGTCAGCGGTGGAGCAAGGAATTGAGCTAATGAGTCACAGGCTAGCTCTCTAACCATTATACCATACTTCCACTTAGTAACAGTTTTTGCAGGGAAAAAATAAAAAGGGTTTTTGAACCCCAAAACCATGTTCTGGTCAGACAAAGGAGTATATCAGACTGCCTGAACCTCAGTGCAATCAGGACATCTGTGCATGTGACCAGATATAAGGCTTAACAAACACTATGGAGTTCCTCTGCCTTCAAATCTAAAGGTCATTTCATTATCCAAACTGAATTCATGGGAAGCCTGTTATTCAGGACTGCTGGCCATCCCATTGTCAGTGGAAAATAAGTGATCAGGTAAGCTGAAGAGTATTGTTTTTTCAAGAAAAATTTCCCCAGCATTTAAGTCCCTATTTAAGAGGATTTTTTTAAAATCGTCATTTGGGGAGAGTTTAAAATTAGGAGATTATCATAAATACAGAATCAAACTATTGCTGAAGCACTGATGGAAAATGTGAATTATACTGAGATGATGAATTAAGGTTATTACTTTCTTTGTAGTTGTATCTTTTAATATTGTTTTTTCTATTAAACAGCATGAGACAGAAAGAAGTAAAAAAACTACTGCTTTTACTAGAGTCCAACCAGGACTGCGTTCACAAGTACAGCCCTCTTGTGCAGATTCAGAACCTCCCAAGAAAGATGCTTTTACTTCCACGGAAGCTTATGAAGAGCTACTAAATAGGAGGCGACTGGAGGAGGATCGATATCGCAGACTAGACGATGAGGCTGAACTAAGAGATAGAATATTGCACAAAAAATTTGATGAAGAACTGGACATTTCCAATAGAAAGCATCACAGGTTTGATAGCAAACCTGATATTTCTCCTAGAAGACATCACAGATTTGATGAAGATCGTCATTTTGATAGAAGACATTACAAATTAGACTATGATCCTGAAATAAATGAGGAAATGGACCCTAGATTTAGATATGAAAGTGACTATGACAAAAAGCCTTTGAGGGTGTTCCATGCTGAAAGGTATTTTTTAACTCCGTTTTCCACTTCTTTTCTTTACTTCCTTAATGCTGTTGGTGATGGGATTGTAGCAGTGAAGACGATGAGTTATTCAAGCCATAGGGGGTTATCGTTTAGTGGTACTGAGCATTAGATTTGAAATCTTTAGACTCCCTTGAATCGCAGATTCAAACTCTAGGAGGGTTGATTCTGTTGTGGATCCTTCTGAGGCTGATGCTTTGAATTCTGTGCAGTGTATTATGTGTGTATTTTTCAGGTGAGACCTGAGAACCGGAGTCGTTCTCCCCCCACACACTTTTTTTTGGATGGATGTTAGACCCCCAGGGCTTTTTTTCCTAAAATTAAGGCAAACTTGACCAAAAATTTCCTTTTCCCTGCTATTTGTGTAGTGTATTCTGTAGTGACTGTCTGCCTGATTGCTGCTTCTGCACTAGGGGACAGTGTAAATTGTCCTAAACTGGTGTAAATTGTCATAGGCCAGAATGTTTTATGACAATTTACATCAGCTGAGGATCTGACCCAGGAGTATGCATTTCACTCATGCTGTATGTATATAGTTTATAAATTGCTTTGAAATCTTTCAGCATAAAGAGTGCTTTACAAGTATAAAATATCACCATTAATAATTGGTACACTGAATGCATGCCCTTAACATCTAATGAGGTGATAATTGTATTCAGGTGTCACTTCTGGGGGCAAAAGGTAATATTTTATAGACTCTTGTTAATTTGCATAATTTAAAAGGATTATGTACTGTTTAGTGAAAAATAGATATGAAAATTCTTCAGATTAAACTCTCAGAATTAATGAGGAACTGAAATACTCCAGTGAAAAAGAGGGCATTTAAATGAAATCTTATATTTTAGTCATATAACTAATTTAGGCAATAATTGCAACCATCATCAATATGCACATGATTCATTCTTTCTCTCATCCTCTCCCCATGGGAATTCTGTGTGCTGTGTAGTGTTCTGTTTTTGTAGGGTTTTGTTTTCTTAAATATACACACTTCTATGTGTGGGTTAGAAAAAGCAAGGTTGAAGAGGTACACTTTGCATTTGGAGTGTAAGGTGGAGCGGTTTCATTCTTAGCTCCTGTGGGAGTTTGTTTTATTGTCTTGGACCAGCCCTCCAAAAAGCTCTGTCTCCTGCACAGATGTTTGATTTGGGTTGGGATTTGCGATTCTTCTTTGAGTGATTGCTCATGTGTATTCCACAGTAGGTGTCCATGCTTGCCATGTGCACCGGTGCCGGAAGTTTTTCCCTTAGCAGTACCTGTGGGGGGGAGCACCGCTGCGACCCCTGGAGGGGCGCCTCTATATCGTGCTATAAGGGGAGCTGTGACTCCCCCCCAACCTCAGTTCCTTCTTGCTGCCAGTGAAGGTAGTTGGAACTTCATGCTCCAGCCTTGCTGCAGCTTCTCTAGTTAGCCTTAGTAGTACAGTTCTTCAATAGTTAAATAGTTTCTCCAGTTAGTTGTCTGGGCTCTGGGCATGCCGCATGCCCCAGGCTTCAAGTCATGTGACTTCTGTCGCAGTTCTATGCCAAGAAGTGATCCGCACACGCAGTGTCTCTGCTGCTTGGGCGAGACCTACGTAAGTGAGCGCTGTAGGATCTGTAGATCTTTCAAATCGCAGACTAAGAGGGAGAGGGACATTAGACTTCGCGCTCTCCTAATGGAATCAGCGCTGACCCCGGAACCAGTATGCTGCACGGATTCGGCACCTGGCACCGCGTCTTCGGTACAGAGCGAAGTCCCCTCTACTAGCTGGCACCGCTTCCCTTCAAAGAAGCAAGGGAAGACTCAGAGGCACCGAGAGAAGGATAGGGGTGAGGCCGGACCTGAGCTGGGCAGCCCGCGATCCCCCTCAGGACCCAGGCCTCTGACTCGCGTTGAGCGGAGCAGCCTGGTCCCGTCCGCACGTGCCTCCCCTGCGGTGAGGATGCCGTCGATGCCGGAGGTGGCATAGGCTGCGCATGACATTTTAACCCTCCCAGTACCCGGGGCGCTGCCTGAGATGGGTTCCCTGTCTTGAGGGAAACCACCACTGGGAGCACAACAACCCTCCCTGGCATGGCACAGTCCCCGTTCTGAGGACCGCTTGCCGCAGTCTTCCCGCAGCTCGTGCTGGCCCTCTACCCCGCTTAGGCTGACTGGCTCGCCGCCCACGAGGGAGCCTCAGGGCTTCTCTATGCCCCGTGACTGGGGACACAGGTGCCGGGATAAGCAGCGCCGACGCTCCTCTTCGTGTCGAAGGTATCGTAGCCGATCCCGTCACTGCCGATATAGATGCTCCGACTCGAGTGCCCGCTCTACCAGACATCACCCACGGGACTCATCTCGTGATTCACCGGCACTGAAGCGTCGTAGCTCTGGCCGCCTGGATGAGTACAGAAGCAGCACCTCAGACGGGTACCGATCTTCGTCCTCGAGGTCCCGGTCACGTGGACGGCACTGTCGCGGGTACCGGGCAGTCGACAACCTCCGCATCGGCACCCAGCTGCCTGTCTCCAAATCATGTGGCTCTGCAAGTGCAAACTGCACCGCCCGGCACCTAATTTGGTCAGTGGCACGGAACACCGTGGCAAGGGCAGTGGTGTCAATGGGCACCATGGCCGCAGATCCCCGCCCAGGCGACACCCGCTCGGTGGTGGGAGCGTCTCAGGCTCCTTTGACGTCCTCTCCACGACAGAGGGAGAAATCAACAGGTCCCAAGCTGGTTGCACCGCCCCCGGACTCTGACCTGGGGATCGACCCACAGGTACCGTTCAACGCCTTAGGCTCCATGCCGGTCCCCTCACCGGTGCCAGAGGATACCATAGCGGCACCGCTGCCCGTCCCTCAAGAGGACTTCAGGGCTCACCAAGAGCTCTTCAGGCGGGTGGCATCAAATCTCCAGCTCCAGGCTGAGGAGATGGAGGAGCCGTCTGACTCTCTCTTTAATGTACTGTCATCCTCAGCACCGGGCCGTGTGGCCCTGCCTCTCCACCAGGGGGTAGCCAATATCTCGACTACCCTGTGGCAAACCCCAGCTTCCTTGGCCCCCATCTCCAAGAAAGTGGAGAGGAAATACTTCGTGCCGGCTAAGGGCCACTAATACTTGTACTCCCACCCGGCACCTAACTCCCTGGTGGTAGAGTCAGTTAACCACCGGGAATGTCATGGTCAGCCCGCACCCACCCCAGGACAAAGGTGTCAGGAGACTGGACACGTTTGGCAGGAAGGTTTATTCCTTGATGAGTTTCCAGCTCAGGATGGCCAATCACCAAGCCTTTCTAAGTCGATGTGACTTCAATCTGTGGGGGTCCCTACCAAAGTTTGAACCTCTCCTCCCAAAAAGGAGTTCAGGGCTCTGGTAGAGGAAGGAGTGTCAGCGGCGAAAGCAGCCCTCCAGGCATCACCAGACGCGGCAGACACAGCAGCCCATTCGATGGCCTCTGCCATATCCATGCGCAGAGTGTCATGGCTTCTCCTGTCCGGACTGTCTGCAGAGTCCCAGTCCTTGATGCAGGACCTTCCCTTTGACGGGAAAGCGTTGTTTGCGGATTAAACTGACGTCTGCCTGCATGGGATGAAAGACTCCCGTACAACCCTGCAAACCTTGGGCCTGTATGTCCCTCTGGCGAAGGACAAACCTAGGCCGCAAACTTCGGCTCCTCTTGCTAGGGGCAGATACGAGCCCCCGCCTAAGAGACTGAGGGAACAGAGACGCAGGTCCCAGCGTCAGTCCCGCTCGGCCCCACGGCCTGGCCCCTCAAAGGGCAAAAGGCAGGGAAAGAGGCAGTTTTAACTCTTTGCGGGGGGCCACCAGGCTTGTTGCCAGGGAGACCCCCCCCCCCCGGTTAATAAAGTTTGTGTTCTGCAACCGTTTATTTGCCTTCCAAGTGGAGTGGGTAACGTCGGACCAGTGGGTCCTCAACACTATTTCCAAGGGCTACACGTTGCAGTTCACTTCATCCCCCACGCCCAACGCTGGGCGAGCCTTGGGGACCCGGAGCATGCCCGCCTCCTAGAGCAAGAGGTGGCGCGCCTCCTCCAGCTGGGGGCGGTGGAAAGGGTACTGGTAGAATTTCAGAACAAGGGCTTCTGTTCCCAGTATTTCCTGATCCCGAAGGCAAAAGGGGGACTCAGGCCCATCTTAGACCTCCGGGATCTCAACAGTTTTATGGTCTGCTACAGGTTCCGTATGGTATCCCTGGCCTCTATCATCCCCTCCCTGGACCCGGGGGATTGGTTCGTGGCCCTGGATCTCCAGGACGCATACTTCCATATCCATATTTATTAGGGACACAGGTGTTTCCTCCGATTCCTGGTACGGGAGGACCATTACCAGTTCACGGTCCTCTCGTTTGGCCTTTCCACAGCCCCCAGAGTTTTCACCAAAGGCTGCTACCACCACCAGGCATATCTTGGGAGGAAGGGGGTACAAATTTTCCCTTACCTGGACGATTGGCTTCTCAAGGGCAATTCTCAGTCCGGGGTACAGGCCCAGATCGGACTTCTTCTGTCCACGTGTGCAGATCTTGGCCTAGTGGTAAACGAGGACAAGCCTACGTTAGTCCCGGTTCAACACATACAGTTCATAGAGGCTCTACTGGAGTCATTAGAGGCCACAGCCTCTCTTCCCCAGTACAGGTTTGAGACCCTAAAAGGTCTCATCGCCTCAGTCACAGCCTTCCCAGTGACAACGGCAAGGGTGTGCCTTCAGATCCTTGGTCACATGGCGGCATGCACATCCGTGATTTGCCATGCCAGGCTCAGAATGAGTTCCCTGCAGCTCTGGCTGGCCTCCCAGTATTCCCAGGCTCAGAACACGCTGGACAAAGTTGTCACAATACCGTTCCAGGTAGTTGCTGCCCTACAATGGTGATCCCTCCTGCGCAACATGCTGCAAGGGGTCCCCTTCCGAGAAGTCTCCCCCTCGCTAGACCTGGTGTCGAATGCCTCTGATCTGGGCTGGGGAGCCCACATAGGGAACGTTCAAACCCAAGGGAGATGGTCGGCCTCGGAATTATCCCCACACATAAATGCCAGGGAGCTCAGGGTGATACGGCTGGCGTGTGTGGCCTTCAGCGGGCACCTTCATGGGAAGGTGGTCAGAGTCCTCACGGACAGTACAGCTGCGATGTATTACATCAACAGACAGGGAGGAACGTGTTCCTCGGACCTATGCCTGGAAGCCCTGAGCTTATGGGAGTTCTGTATATCCCATGATATCTCCCTGCGAGCCTTCCACCTATCCAGCATGGCAGGCCGATCACCTCAGCAGGGTGTTTTCCCACCAGTACGAGTGGTCGCTCCACTGGGAGGTCGCCCTACAGCTCTTCCGAGAGTGGGGAGTTCCCCGGGTCAACCTCTTTGCAACTGCCCAGAACCAACGCTGCCCCCAGTTCTGCTCCAGAGGAGAGATGAGAAGGGGGGCGATCTTGGACACCTTCCTCCTTCAGTGGTCGGGCCAACTTTTCTATGTCTTCCCATCTTTCCCCCTGATAGGCAAAGTCCTGCAAAAAGTAAAAGCAGGCAGGATGTGGATCATCCTCATAGTCCCAGCTTGGGCCCGTCAACACTGGTACGGGACCCTCCTGCAACTCTTAGCGGCTCCTCCATGGAGGCTGCCGCTTTGCCCAGATCTCCTCTCCCAGGAGGGGGGATGCCTCCTCCACCCCAGCCTGGCCACACTTCACCTGACAGCGTGGTTGCTCCGTGGTTAGATGAGGAGGCGGGGAGGTGTTCGGAGAACATCAAACGAGTTCTGTTGGAAAGCAGAAAGCCATCCACACGATGGACGTACCTGGCCAAATGGTCCAGGTTCTCTAGGTGGGTGGGGGAGTGGGGAACCTCCCCATCGTCCACATCGCTCCAACTCATTTTCGATTACCTCCTGTCCCTTAGGACCCAAGGGCTAGCTGCCACCTCTGTCAGGGTGCATTTGGTGGCCATATCGGCCTTTCACCCACTGTTACAGGGCCACTTGGTCTTTTCCCACAGTATGACCTCCCGCTTTCTAAAAGGCCTGGATCATTCATTCCCGTATGCTAGGCCCCCCGTGCCGCAATGGGATCTAAACCTAGTGTTATCCCGCCTCACGGGCCCTCCCTTTGAACCCTTGGCTACGTGTTCCTGGTCTCACCTGTCATGGAAGGTAGCATTCTTTGTGACTATTACGTCAGCCCAACATGTCTCGGAGCTTAGGGCCTTGACCTTAGAACCCCCGTATACGGTCTTCCACAAGGATAAGGTCCAGCTTCGCCCACACCCCTCTTTTCTCCTGAAGGTGGTCTCTGCCTTCCATATGGATCAGGACATTTTCCTACCGGTACTCTGTCCTAAGCCCCATTCCTCCAATGAGGAGCGCCGCTTACACATGCTAGATGTGCGTAGGGCATTGGCTTTTTACCTGACCGAACCAGGCCGTTCCGGAAATCCTTGCAGCTATTCGTTGTGTCAGCCGAACGGATGAGGGGACAGCCGATTTCCACCCAGCGACTTTTGCGCTGGATCACCTCATGCATACGCACTTGTTATGACCTGGCAGGGGTTCCCCCGCCACCTATCGTTAAGGCTCATTCTACGAGAGCTCAGGCCTCGTTGGCCACCTATGTAGCTCATGTCCCTATCCAGGACATATGCAGAGCTACCACATGGTCCTCTGCCACACCTTTTCTTCACGTTATGTGATCGTCTCCCAAGCATGGGATGATGCCAGGTTTGGTAGGGCGGTACTGTGTCCCGGAAACCCGGAAACTCCTACTCACCTCCATCGGACATAGCTTGGAGTCACCTACTGTGGAATACACATGAGCAGTCACTCAAAGAAGAAAGGACAGTTACCTGTTCTGTAACTGGCGTTCTTCAAGATGTGTTGCTCAGGTGTATTCCACATCCCGCTCTCCTTCCCCTCTGTCGGAGTTGTCTGGCAAGAAGGAACCGAGGGTGGGGGGAGTGCACAGCTCCCCTTATAGCATGATATAGAGGTGCCATTCCAGGGGTTGCAGCGGTGCTCCCCCTCTATGGGTACTGCTAAGGGAAAAACTTCTGGCACCGGTACACATGGCGAGCACGCACACCTACTGTGGAATACACCTGAGCAACACATCTCAAAGAACGCCAGTTACGGAACAGGTAACTGTCCTTTCTCTTGATCAAACTTAATTGGTAACCTGGCAGGATAGTGTGGGGCTGTTCTGCCCACAGGCCTAGTCTATGGGCTAGATTCATTTTTGCTGCCAGTGAAGTTATACCACAGATGAATTTAGCTCAGTATGCTTTGAATTAGAATACTAGAATGCTGTGTCGACTGGCTATGTGGGCAAAGTTAATTTTCTCTTATAATGATACTCTTGGGAAAAAATAGTTCAGCATTATGTTACCTCTGAACAGGGGCGGCTCCAGGCCCCAGCACGCCAAGCACGTGCTTGGGGCGGCAAGCCACGGGGGGTGCTCTGCTGGCGTCGCGAGGGCGGCAGGCAGGCTGCCTTCGGCGGCTTGCCTGCGGAGGGTCCGCCGGTCCCGCAGCTTCGGCAGACATCCCGCAGGGACGCCTGCGGGAGGTCCGCCAAAGCCTCGGGACCGGCGGACCCTCCGCAGGCAAACCGCCGGAGGCAGCCTGCCTGCCGTGCTTGGGGCGGCAAAATCTCTAGAGCCGCCCCTGCCTCTGAAGGTTTGCTTTCATGTGTATGTTATGCAAGATCCACACATGGAAACAGTTATTTTTTTTATTTAAAAAATGTATAAAGTTAATTTTTAGAAAACTGATTTTAAAATAAACCATAAATATATAAAATACATAATATATATTGGATATAGGTAATGTTTTATACAGTTCCAAAATAGAGACAACAGAAATTATCCCAGGAAACAAGCATGCACAACTATTATAATTTAGATTATAATATGCTCATATGAATATTATTATTTTGAGGTACTAGTGTGTCTAAGGAACAGTATTAGTAAAAGACCATGTGCATCTTGTGTATCTAGTTGTATCTAGTGAAGCTGTAATCCTTTACCAATTCAGATGATATAATAAGAATATATAATATTATTGTTCTGAGCTGAATTTGCTATGAACTTTTGAGGAAATTAAAGACCTAAAATATCCTTATTTTAGTGATAGGCCTTGCTAATTGGACAAGTCTCAAAATGTATAAATAATGTGCCAAATCCTGCAGTTCTTACGCAGTGGAAGTTTGTTTGAGTAATGACTATAGGATTTGACTGAATAGGTTCAAGATAGGTGGGAAATACCTTTTTCTTGTGTTTTGTATCTAAAAATGTATAATATAAATTTCTGTAAGTATTATTAAAAATGATGGTTGTCTTCTCAAGGACACCTTGTTTTTTGTTCTCTGAGGCATCCATTTGGTTGCTTTCAGTAGTTTTTTGTTACAATCCATTTCCACTGATGTACTCTGTGAAAAATCAGGGGTATTTTTACTCATTGATGCCAGAAGTCCAGCAACAGAGTGAAGGCTACCCAGTTTACTGCACCCAATGCAGCATGTATGATTACCTGCCTTATGGGCAGGTGGTGTATGTGTGCATTCAGTGCAAGGAGCTCCTGGCCCTCAGAGACCATGTACAGGCTTTGGAGGCCAGGGTGTCTGAGCTGGAGGAGCTCAGGGAGACAGAGAGGTACATAGATGAGACTTTCTGGGACACAGTAGAATGGTCCCACCCGTGATCTGACAGCCTCTGTCAGGAGGATGAAAGTCTCAGGGAAGGAGGACATCCAACTGGAGCAGAGGGAAATGATCCCATAATTGGGACCCTCCTTCCAGATGATGACGTGGTATCCTCTTGCACTGAGGATACCTTTCTAGGGGAGGGAACTCCAGTTATTAGGAAGAGACAGATCCTGGATGCCAAATTTAGGCTGCCAGGTAAGAGATTGACGTCCAGGACCGACATGGTAGCATTCTCTGAAATGCTTCCAGTTCCACATGCAGGGCCAGTTAAACAGGCAGAACTGCAGGCTCTCAATGTGTGGATGAGATGATGGTATAGGGAGGAGGGTTTCGATTTATTAGGAGCTGGGGAAACTTTTGGGAAAGGGGAAGCCTATACAGGAAGGATGGGCGAAATGGAACCAAATTGCTGGTGCTTAAAATTAGAAAGGTCGTCGAGCAGTTTTTAAACTAAGGGCTGACAGGTGCAGAGGAGGACATGGTTCGGACAGAGACATTCCTTACGGGAGGATCTTTTAATGGAGGTGAGGAGGAGCATGTGGTTCAGACGTCCCTTTGGGGAGGATCTATAAATGGAGATTCCCTATGTCCATTTATAGACATATATAAGGAGAAGAGGATGGAAGATGATAAAATACAGATAGGATTTGATGAGAAACAGTCAAATGTAAAAAAGTCCCATTTAATTACATCATGTAATGACAGGCAGCTAAAAAGTGACACATTTTTAAAGTGCTTACACACCAATACTAGAAGTCTAAATAATAAGATGGGTGAACTAGAGTGCCTCATATTAAATGAGGATGTTGATATCAAAGGCATCACAGAAACTTGGTGGAATGAGGATAATCAGTGGGATACAGTAATACCAGGGTACAAAATATATGGGAAGAACAGAATAGGTCATGCTGATGGGGGAGTGGCACTATATGTGAAAGAAAGCATAGAATCAAGTGAAGTAAAAATTTTAAATGAACCAAACAGTACCATAGAATCTCTATGGATAGTAATTCCATGCTTGAATAATAAGAATATAGCAATAGGGATATATTACAGACCACCTGACCAGGATGGTGATAGTGACTATGAAATGCTCAGGGAGATTAGAGAGGTTTTAAAATAAAAAACCTCACTAATAATGGGGGTTTTCAACTATCCCTATATTGACTGGGTGCATATCACCTCAGGAAGGGATAAAGTTTCTTGACACCTTAAATTACTGCTGCTTGGAGCAGCTGTTCTTGGAACCCACAAGAGGAGAGGCAGTTCTTGATTTAATCCTAAGTAGAGCACAGGATCAGGTCCAAGAGGTGAATATAGCTGGACTGCTTGGTAATAGTGACCATAAAATAATTAAATTTAACATCCCCCTGGCGGGGAAAACACCACAGCAGCCCAACACTGTAGCATTTAATTTCAGAAAGGGGAACTACACAAAAATGTGGAGGTTAGTGAAACAGAAATTAAAAGTTTCAGCACCAAAAGTAAAATCCCTGCAAGCTGCCTGGAAACCTTTTTAAAGACACCATAATAGAGGCTTAACTTAAATGTGTACTCCAAATTAAAAAACATAGCGAGAGAACCAAAAAAGTGCCACCGTGGTTAAACAACAAAGTAAAAGAAGCAGTGAGAGGCAAAAAGGCATCCTTTAAAAAGTGGAAGTTAAATTCTAATGAGGAAAATAGAAAGGCGCATAAACTCTGGCAAATGAAGTGTAAAAATATAATTAGGAAGGCCAAAATGAATTTGAAGAACAGCTAGCCAAAGACACAAAAAGTAATAGCAATTTTTTTTAAATACATCAGGAGCAGAAAGCCTGCTAACCAACCAGTGGGGCCACTGAACGATCGAGATGCTAAAGGAGGACTCAAGGACAATAAGGCCATTGCAGAGAAACTAAATAAATTCTTTGCATTGGTCTTCACTGTTGAGGATGCGAGGGAGACTCCCAAACCTGAGCCATTCTTTTTAGGTGACAAATCCATAGAATTGTCCCAGATTGAGGTGTCGTTAGAGGAGGTTTTGGAACAAATTGATAACTAAACAGTAATAAGTCACCGGGACCAGATGGTATTCACTCAAGAGTTCTGAAGGAACTCAAACATGAAATTGCAGGACTACTAACTGTTGTCTGTAACCTATCATTCAAATCAGCTTCTGTACCAAATGACTGGAGGATAGCTAATGTGATGCTAATTTTTAAAAAGGGCTCCAGCGGAGATGCCAGCAATTACAGGCCGGTAAGCCTGACTTCAGTACCTGGCAAATTGGTTGAAACTATCGTAAAGAACAAAATTGTCAGACACATGGATGAACATAATTTGTCGGGGAATAGTCAACATGTTTTTTTGTAAAGGGAAATCATGCTTCACCAATCTACTGGAATTCTTTGATGGGGTCAACAAGCATGTGGACAAGGGGGAATCCAGTGGATATAGTGTATTTAGATTTTCAGAAAGCCTTTGGCAAGGTCCATCATCAAAGGCTATTAAGCAAAGTAAGCAGTCATGGGATAAGAGGAAAGGTTCTCTCATGGATTGGTAACTGGTTAAAAGATAGGAAACAAAGGGTAGGAATAAATTGTCAGTTTTCAGAATGGAGAGAGGTAAATAGTGATGTCCCCCAGGGATCTGTACTAGGCACAGTCTTATTTAACATATTCATAGATGATTTGGAAAAAGGGGTAAACAGTGAGGTGGCAAAATTTGCAGATGATACAAAACTACTCAAGATAGGCAGACTGCAAAGAGCTACAAAAGGATCTCTCAAAACTGGGTGACTGGGCAACAAAATGACAGATGAAATTCAATGTTGATAAATGAAAAGTAATGCACATTGGAAAACATAATCCCAACTATATATATAGAATGATGGGGTCTAAATTAGCTGTTAGCACTGAAGAAAGAGATCTTGGAGTCATTGTGGATAGTTCTCTGAAAACATCCACTCAATGTGCATCGGCAGTCAAAAAAGTGAACAGAATGTTGGGAATCATGAAGAAAGGGATAGATAATAAGACAGAAAATATCATATTGCCTTTATATAAATCCATGGTACGCCCACATCTTGAATATTGCGTGCAGATGTGGTTGCCCCATCTCAAAAAAGATATATTGGACTTGGCAAAGGTTCAGAAAATGGCACAAAAATGACTTCAGGTATGGAACAGCTGCCGTATGAGGAGAGATTAATAAGACTGGGACTTTTCAGCTTGGAGAAGATGACTAAGGGGGGATATGATAAAGGTCTATAAAATCACTGATGTGGGGAAAGTAAATGAGGAAGTGTTCTTCTTCAAGTGCTTGCTCATATTGATTCCAATTAGGTGTGTGCGCACCGCGTGCACAATCGTCGGAAGATTTTTACCCTAGCAACACTCGGTGGGTCGGCTGAGGCGCCCCCTGGAGTGGCACCCTTATGGCACCAGATATATGCCCCTGCTGACCCAGCGCCCCCTCAGTTCCTTCTTACCGCCCGTGACGGTCGTTGGAACTGTGGAGTGCAGCATAGCTGATCTCCACCTCCCTAGCTCTTTACTCGTTGTACTGTAGATAGTTGTTTAGTATAGTTGTTAATAGTTTTCACAGTTATAGTGCAGTTAATAGTAAGTTTTGTATATAGTGTAGATAGTACTTGGAGGAAATGGGGTTTATCCCCGTCCCTCCTCCCTGGTACCAGCGCCCATGCCCAGGTCTCCAGGTTTCAAGCCTTGCTCAGCCTGTCTCAAGCTGATGCCTACGGGAGACCCCCGCAACTCCTGCTTGAAGTGCCTCGGGGAAGCCCATCAACCAGATAAGTGTCGCATTTGTAAGGCTTTCAAGCCTCAAACAAAAAAGGAGCGGGGACTTTCATTTAAAACAGCTCCTAATGGAAGCGGCACTTAGCCCGGTACCTTTGGTACCGCGCGCAGACCAGGCGCTGTCGATCCAAAGCATGCCTCCGGAACGACATGGCACCAGCAAAGACTCTCAGCACCGGATGTCTCGGCACAAACCACGTGCTGCTCCTGTGCAGTTGCAGGCGCCGCTTGTGCCCCCATTGGAGCAACAGCCCAGGCCGGACTGCCCCGCAAAGGCGCCAGCTCCGGCACCGTCGATTCCGGTGTTGCAAGGGCCATTGAGTCCGGTGCACACAAGCTTCCCGGTGTGCTCCGTGGTTGAGCTCGGCCTGCCGTCCACTCTGGAGACCTTCTCCACCGCTCATGACTTGATCGCACTGACTGAGCCTGGACCGTTTCACCCTCCGGCACCGCTGGTACAGACTGTTCCATCCATAGGGAAACACGCCTTCATGCGATCTTCCTTGCAGAGTGAGACAGCTCGGCACCAATCTCGGTCCCGGTCCAGGTCATGGTCCCAATCCCGCCGATGGTCCCGGACTCAGCACTGCTCACAGTCCCAGCACCGATCTCCATCTCGGTGCCGGTCATACTCGCAGTGCCGCTCCGCCTCACGTAGGTCTCCCTCTCGGTATGATCGGTACCGATCCAGCTCCTGGCACCAGTCCCAGCACTGATCGTCTCGCAGTTGATCCTGGCACCTCCCGGGCCGTAAATCCTCATTGAGGTCTAGATTGGCCTCCCGACACCGTTATGACCATTGGTCCCGATCCCGATTGCGGTACCGCCCGTGATCACGGCACCGGTCTCCAGCTCCCAGGCACGGAGCGACAGAGCAGGACGGTGCAACGCTGCATGTGCGTTCAGCCCTGCCTTGGTCTTCACGACCGAATTCGACGTCGTCCCAAGCGGGGAGTGGCTACCACATCCAGGGCCATGACGCTGATGGTGCTAGCCAGGGGCAAGATGAAGGACAGGATCCTGACCAGGGACCCCCACAATGGTCCTTCTGGACTCCTTGGGCATACCACCAAGCCCAAGGTGTACCCTCAGGTGCTTCTCGATCTGCCCATTCGGAGCCTCGGATGCCTGAGGCCACTGTGAACCGCCCTCCCCCGGTAGCCTCGGAGGTGACTGCCCTGCCACCAGATCAGGCCCATGCCAGTAGCGTGGGGGACCAAGGGCAACCGGACCCTCCTCAACCAGACCTTCCCCAAGATCTGCTAGTCCCGAGGGTGTCCTCCTCATCCTCGCCTGACTAGGCCATAGCAGGCACATCCTCCTCTGGCCCACCGCCTATAGATCTTCGTGCACCCCACGAATTGCTACGTAGGGTGTCTCAGAACATGAACCTCCAGGTAGAGGAGGTGGTGGAAGTTGAGGATCCGGTGGTGGACATCTTATTGGCCGACGCCCCCACACTCTAGGACTCTAGCCTCGGGTGTGGCTATGCGCCGCATTTCATGGCTACAAGTGTCCGGTCTTCCACCAGAGCTGCAGCAGACGATTCAAGACCTGCCTTTTGATGACCAGGGGGTATTCTCAGATAAAACTGATCCCAGACTTCAGAGTCTGAAGACAACCAGGCCATCATGCGCTCATTGGGCATGCATACCTTGGTGACGCAACGTAGGCCCTTCCGGCCCCAACCGCAGCGCACCTACCCTAACCCTCGACCACAGCAAGACTTCGCTAGAAGGCGTGGCCATGGTAATAGGAGGAGACAATCTGGTTCTCAATCAGGCCAGAATCAGGGCCCCCCCAAAACCATCGGCAGGGCCCAAGCAAAACTTTTGAAGGTGCGCCCGAGGACAGAGCACCAGTCTCCTTGCAGGATCCTTTCCCACCTTTCTTCAACCGCCTCTCCTATTTCCTCCCTGCATGGTCCCGCATAACGTCAGATTGCTGGGTCCTACGCACGGTGGAAACTGGATACCATTTTCAGTTTGTTTTGCCCCCCCCATCTCTTTTCAGGGACCCCTCTCACGAGCAATTCCTCTTACAGGAGGTACAGGCGCTCCTGGCTATCGGAGCGGTGGAAGAGGTCCCAAAGGATTGGCATGTCAGGGGTTTTTACTCCCATTACTTCCTAATCCCCAGGGCAAAGGGGGGACTATGGCCCATCCTGGACCTGCATGGACTCAACAAATTCATGGTAAAGTTGAAGTTCCGCATGGTTTCCCTGGAGACCATTATCCTTTCCCTGGATCATGGAGACTGGTACGCCGCCCTCGACATGAAGGACGCATACTTCCACATAGCAATTTACCCGCTGCACAGGCGATTCCTTCACTTTGTGGTCAACCAGCAGCATTTCCAATTTACCATCCTTCCCTTCAGCCTGTCCACAGCACCAAGGGTCTTCACAAAGTGTATGGCTGTTGTAGCGGCCTCGCTCCACCAACATCGGATACAAGTGTTCCCATATCTCGACGACTGGCTCATTTGGGGTCGTTCCGAGCTACAGGTGCGGTCTCATGTTTGCTTCGTCCTGAGCTTGTTCAGGCAACTGGGCCTGCTGCTCAACTCCGAAAAGTCCACTTTGGAGCCAACCCAGAGAATAGACTTCATTGGGGCGATCCTGGACTCGAATCTCGCCAGGGCGTGCTTGCCGCAGGCCCGCTTCCAGTCCATGATGACCATTATTCATTGCCTCCAAAGCTTCCCGACCTCAACAGCACGCACGTGCCTTGGTCTTCTGGGCCACATGGCCTTGTGCACTTTTGTGACCAGACATGCCAGACTACGCCTCCGTCCACTTCAGACCTGGCTCTCGTCAGTGTACTGTCCAGGCCGAGACAGTTTGGACACAATACTCATGGTGCCGACAGAGGTCTTATCCTCTCTGGGTTGGTGGCTGAACACCAACTTGGTTTGCGAGGGGATGCCATTCCATGCCCCATAACCCTCTCTAGTCCTGACCACGGATGCGTCATCTCTGGGCTGGGGTGCTCACCTGGTGGGCCTTCGCACACAAGGTCTTTGGTCCACACAAGAAATAACCCTACACATCAACATAAGGGAACTATGAGCAGTACGCCTGGCGTGTCAGGTATTCCGCGAACACCTTAAGGGCCCTTGTGTCACAATCTTCACAGACAACATAACGGCCATGTTCTACATCAACAAGCAAGGTGGAGTGCGGTCATCCCTCCTCTGTCAGGAAGCCATACATCTCTCGGAATTTTGCATAGCCCATTCAATCGACCTGGTGGTGTTGTTTCTCCCAGGAGTTCGGAACACCTTGGCAGATTGCCTCAGCAGGTCCTTCCTAGCTCACGAGTGGTCGATTCGCCTGGACGTTATCCATTCTGTTTTCTGGAGTGAGGGTTTCCCCACATAGACCTCTTCGCCTCTCGCGAGACTCGGAAGTGCCAGGTGTTCTGCTCTCTCCAGGGACGCTGCCCGGGCTCCCTGTCGGACACCTTCCTGATACCGTGGAAAGACCACCTGCTCTATGCCTTTCCTCCATTCCCATTGGTCCACAAGGTCCTTCTCAAGTTACGCAGAGACAAGGCCTGCTTAATCTTGATCGCTCCGGCGTGGCCCAGACAGCATGGTACAACACTCCTCGATCTGTCAGGGACCAAACCAATTCCTGTACCATTGTGGCCAGATCTGATCACTTATGTCATCCAGACCTACAGTCCTTCCATCTCACAGCATGGCTGCTGCATGGCTAACTCAATCTGAGCTGCGTTGCTCCAGTTCAGTGCAGCAAGTACTCTTGGGTAGCAGAAAGCCCTCCACTAGATCCACATACCTGGCCAAATGGAAGCGATTCTCCTGCTGGTGTGCCCTGAGCAATACTATCCCTCTGGAAGTGCCAGTACCTACCATCCTAGAGTATCTTTGGTCCCTGAAACAGCAAGGCCTAGTTGTCTCATCCATCAGAGTACATCTAGCAGCGATTTCAGCCTTTCACCCTGGTGAGAATGGGTGCTCGGTGTTCTCCAATCCTATGGTCAGCAGGTTTCTCAAGGGTTTGGAATGTCTGTACCCACAAGTTCATCATCCGGCCCCTACATGGGACCTCATTCTGGTCTTATCTAGACTTATGGGTGCCACCTTTGAACTGATGGCCACCTGCTTGCTTCTGTACCTTTCCTGGAAAACAGCTTTCCTCATCGCTATCACATCGGCGAGGCGAGTGTCGGAACTTCGGGCCCTCACAGTGGACCCACCATATACGGTGTTCCATAAGGACAAGGTACAGCTGCGACCACACCCTGCCTTCCTCCCTAAGGTGGTGTCTGCCTTCCATGTCAATCAAGACATCTTCCTCCTGGTCTTCTTTCCGAAGCTGCACGCTTCGCGACGAGAGCAACAGCTACATTCCCTAGATGTTTGTAGGGCTCTCGCCTTTTACATCAAACGAACAAAACCTTTTAGAAAGACATCCCAGCTGTTCGTAGCAGTGGCAGACCAGATGAAGGGCCTCCCGGTCTCTTCACAGCAAATCTCATCTTGGATTACATCATGTATCCATGCGTGCTATGACTTGGCTTGTGTCCCAACTACCCACTTCACTGCCCATTCTACTAGGGCTTAAGCTTCGTCCTCCGCCTTTCTGGCTCATGTGCCCATACAGGAGATCTGTAGGGCAGCGACTTGGTCATCCATGCATACTTTCGCTTCCCACTATGCCGTAGTACAGCAGTCCAGGGATGATGCGGTATTTGGTTCAGCGGTCCTTCACTCCGCGACATCTCACTCCGACCCCACCGCCTAGGTAAGGCTTGGGAGTCACCTAATTGGAATCGATATGAGCAAGCACTCGAAGAAGAAAAGACAGTTACTCACCTTTGTAACTGTTGTTCTTCGAGATGTGTTGCTCATATCCATTCCAAACCCGCCCTCCTTTCCCACTGTCGGAGTAGCCGGCAAGAAGGAACTGAGGGGGCGCTTGGTCGGCAGAGGCATATATCCGGTGCCATAAGGGCGCCACTCCAGGGGGCGCCCCAGCTGACCCACCGAGTGTTGCTAGGGTAAAAATCTTCCGACGATTGTGCATGCGGCGCGCACACACCTAATTGGAATGGATATGAGCAACACATTTCAAAGAACAACAGTTACAAAGGTGAGTAACCGTCTTTTATTTACTCCTCCTCATAATACAAGAACTAGGGGCCACCAAATGAAATTAATAGGCAGCAGGTTTAAAACAACAAAAAGGAAGTATTTTTTCACAAAACACACAGTCAACCTGTGGAACTCCTTGCCAGAGGATGTTGTCAAGGCCAAGACTATAAGAGGGTTCAAAAAAGAACTCGATAAATTCATGGAGGATAGGTCCATCAGTGGCTATTAGCCAGGATGGGCAGGGATAGTGTCCCTAGCCTCTGTTTGCCAGAAGCTGGGAGTGGGCGACGGGATGGATTACTTGATTACCTGTTCTGTTCATTCCCTCTGGGGCACCTGGCATTGGTCGCTGTCGGAAGATAGGATACTGGGTTAGATGGATCTTTGGTCTGACCCAGTATGGCCGTTCTTATGTTTTTAATTTTAGCTGGGAATTGGACTGAGCATCTGATTCCTTGACAAAAATATTTTTTTTTTCCAGAGTCTTCTGAGAAGGCTGGTTGAGAGGCAAAAAATAGGAAAAAATATAAATTTTGTTTCTTTAGATCAAGCCACTTGCAGGAACTTGTAATCTCAGGTCTTGATAGGGTTTGGAATGTTGTGGTTATTCTTCAGTCGTTCACTTAAAGGAATTGGTTGGGTCGTCTAACCAGGTGCTGCAAGCAAGACAAATTTGTGGTCAAACAAACAAAAACTTGGTGTTTATGGCATCCCACAACCAAAATTCAACAAAATTAAGAAAACAAAGATTCCTGGAAACAGTCTCTTAAATATGCTTCTGCCTTGGGGAGAGTCTGTTCTCTTAATTTCCTGAGAAATAGAGAAACCTCCCTTTTTTATAGTGCTTCCAGATAAAGGTATGCCTGGAATAATTTCACGATGAAAAGGTTTCTTTGCAATTCTTGCAGTGAGGGAAGACATTACTTAATCTCCCTGCTCAGGAAAAGTTTTAACTCTCTCCCTGAAAAACACAAAAAAAAGTCTACATATCACATCTCGGCAATTGTAATACCATGTTCAGATTTCACGGTCTATTATTAATTTGCTAGTGGTAGTTCTAAATACTCTTTCTGTGTGGGTCATATCGTATGCTTGTGTAGGTAGTTTGCTGTGAAGTAGAGTATTGCAAAATAATAATTGGTGGTGATGGTGGGGAAAAGCAGATTGAAAAAGCTCCTTCACTAAAAATAAATTACTAAAAGGTATGAAGCTGTACCTCTTTCAAACTCCAGACAGTAACAGTGCATAAATATTTGTAATACATCTGCGGAAGACAGCTTTGGATATTCCTTATCAGTCTCTAATTTTAAATAAGTTCTAACAAATTGAAAGACTATATATGTGACGAGGAAACATCAAGAGTCTTTAGGAAAATACCGGCTAGAATAGTATAAGGGATTTATTTCCCACTGGATTAATTTGAGGGTTTTTCTCAGATAAATTGTTGTGGTTCCACACACTGGTTGGTGTCTCATTCCTCATTAATTAGTCCACTTTGGAAGCAGACTAACTTCAATTTGGAATGAATTATTCCACAATAAGATAGGTGCAGATGCATCTCAATTTCAAATGAACTATTCTGCTTCTGACAGTCTTCCCACTGCTTTCCCACTCTGTGATGCTGCACACCTGCATCAACCCCACTTTTTACCTGTATGCCCTTTACTGTTCTAGGGTTATCTCCCAATTGAAATACTGGATCAGAGCCAGGTGTGTCCCATTGTGATTCCAGCTTGTGACAAGTTCACACACCTGGAGTCACATACAGATTATAGCAGCCATGTCTTGTGTTTCTGTGCTGAAGTTCATCCAGGACTTCCTTGTCTTGTGGGGAGAAGATCGGATCCAGTCTCATTTTAACAGCAGTCACTGGAATGCCAAGATATATGAGAGGATATCAAACCAAATGAAGGAGAAGGGGCACTTCCGGAATCCAGTACAGTGCCTCACTGAAAGAAAGAGGCTGTGGCAGAGTGATGATAACACACCAGGATTAATAAGACTTCTGGCTAAAGTTGCAAGACCTATGTCTACTGTGAAAAGCTGAACTGGATTTTGCAAAGAAGGCACCGCCACCAAACCCTGGCTTGTTCTGGAAATTACTGAAGATACCCCAGTGAACACTGACAAGGAGAAGATTGTTCTGGACGGCCAAGATTTCTTCAGCTAGCAAAACCCAGGGCAAGCCCCATGGCAGACACAGCATCTGAGATTCCACCCCCAAATCCCAGACAGAGAATCAGCCTGACAGTGCTGGGGAGGGGACCTCTTCCTGTAACTATTATGTACTATATCACATGACAACTGTATAGGGAGATTTAAACAACTTTGTTCTGGGTGCCATCTTCAGTGAGTGAGCCACTTCTTGTTTGCATGTAACTGACAGATCTGGTTCTGTCTTCTGAGCTAAAGACTCACTGTAAAGGATCAGAGGGGTAGCCGTGTTAGTCCGGTTCTGTAAAAAGCGACAAAGAGCCCTGTGGCACCTTATAGACTAACAGATGTATTGAAGCATAAGCTTTCGTGGGTGAATACCCACTTCGTCAGACGCATGTGGTGGAAATTTCCAGAGGGAGGTATAAATATGCAGGCAAGAATCAGTCTAGAGATAATGAGGTTAGTTCAGTCGGGGAGGATGAGGCCCTCTTCTAGCAGTTGAGGTGTGAACACCAAGGGAGGAGAAACTGCTTTTGTAGTTGGCTAGCTATTCACAGTCTTTGTTTAATCCTGAGCTGATGGTGTCAAATTTGCAAATGAACTGAAGTTCAGCAGTTTCTCTTTGGAGTCTGGTCCTGAAGTTCAACCTCCCTGGACACACAATAGCAGATTTAAAGATAGTCATCCTGCAGCAAAAAAAACCTCAGGTCCATCAGTGGCGATTAGCCAGGATCGGCAGGGATAGTGTCCCTAGCCTCTGTTTGCCAGAAGCTAGGAATGGGTGACAGGAGATGGATTACTTGATGATAACCTTTCTGTTCATTCTCTTCGGGGCACCTGCCATTGGCCACTGTCAGAAGACAGGATACTGGGCTTGATGGATCTTTGGTCTGACCCAGTATGGCCGTTCTTATGTTCTTATGAAGCCCATACATAACTATGTGAATAGTGCAACTTCAGTGGGATTACCTATGTGCTTTCAGTTAGTGCCTGTGTTAGCTACACATGTTTCAGGAACAGAAGAATAGAAGAAATCCACATTTGATAGTTGTCCCCTTCCTTGTTGTAATAGCTACCATCTGTAATGTCATCTACAATTTCACAAGAGCTTTCTCTCATAAATGGTTCACATAGTAATTTAATTGTATGTTTTATGCTTCACACTGACTTTTAGCCAATATTTTAAGTTTTGAACATTTTTTCTTTTACAGAAATCGGGCACAAAGCAATTCTCCAACTAATGAACAGGCAAAGTCCGCCACTGGTAAAGATGATGTTCCATATGCAACAGGGCTCATTCTTGGTATGTATAAAAGCCCAGCTAATGATGGGTATATTGTGATATATAGTGCTTTTCTTCTTTGAAATGATTGAGTTAATTTATTCTTGCAATATACTCCTGATATTGGTGGTAAAGCATTAAGTTAAATTAAAAAAATAAAACTTTGTAGCACCTCCTCTTGAACATGCAAACAGTAACTGCTTGTGATGCATTTAGTAGAAGGGGGCTCAAATGGATTCTCAGATTTCTCTAGGTCAGTGAACCACAATGGAGATATGTTTATTTCTAAGTTTTGTAAATCTGTTAGAAATTTTACAGAGTTAAAGTTAAATAGGATTGAGTGGTGAAAAAGTGGAAGATGTTTGTAAGATTTTTTTGTTTTGTTTTTGTTTTTTACCATTGGATACCTAATGACCTAACAGGTCTTTAAATTAATGTTGTATACTGTTGGAGAGCTGAAGCAAGCAGGTCACCAATTAAAGCTGTTACTGGCCCATCAGAAAGAGTAAAAGTATTTTGGGACTTGAGGTGTAAATCCTGTACCTTGGCTAATGTCGAAGGGGGGGTTGAGTTTCTTTTTTGTGTGTTAGTGCAAAAGTGCATCTTATGAAGCACAGATTAGAGTGAAACAGCTAAGGAATTGCATATTCTTACTCCATTTCATTTCACAGGCACACACATTGATGAAATGCTTATGCATGGTATTATACTTCCTGCCCTTTCAATGGGGAGGGGATGCCACAGTACCTGGAAAAAGACGAGGGGTAATAATGAGCAAACACATGCTTGTCAAGATGGCAGCTGGCCCATCCCCCTCCTCAGGTCCTCTGCCTCCCCATTGGTTGGGGTTGGGAGGACTGGGCTGGCTGACTCTTGTGCATCCTTTTTTCTACTGCCGTTTAAACTGTCTGAGGCTTTTCAAAAGCCTCTTGTCCCTGTTAGCTGCTCTGCCCTCCCTCCTTAGTTGTAGCGTAGGAGCTATGTTTTTCAAGTTGCTATGACACACCTGTTTGGGGATCAAATCAGGAAGGAATTTTTCTCACTGGACCAAATTGGCAGAGATCCAGTCTTTTTTTTTCCCTTCACCTTCCATGAAATTGACAATTCCTCCCTCTTTCCAGGGAGGGCCTGCGGAGGACTCTGCAGCTTTCACTAGAGACCTCCTTTAGTCTCATGACTCCCAGGCAGCTTTCAACTGCCCTTTCCCTGACTTTTTTTTATTTTTGCAGAGGTGGTGTAGCCATGTTAGTCCCAGACCTGAAGAAGAACTCTGTGTAGCTTGAAAACATTTCTTTTTTACCAACAGAAGGTGGTCCAATAAAAGATATTACCTTACCTATTTGTGTCTCTCTTCCTGACTGACCCTCAGGCAGCTGTTCCATTTATGTGGTTCAGGTGGCTTCTCTTAAACCCAATTAGGAGGCAGCTGAGGAGTCACAGGTGCACTGGTCCTGCTCGCTCTTAAATGGCCAATGTCACCCTGTGACATGCACAAATTGTATTTGTCTCTGTACTTTGCCTTCTTGTTTTTATTCATTTGAAATTGTCTTTGTTGGAAGACAAAGATGAGTGTGTTTTTCATGGAATGTTTATGCTTCCTACCTTTTCATTAGGTGGTCAAGACCGAGAACTTACTCAAAGAAAAAAAGAGAAATACAGACAAGAGCTAATGGAACAGATTGCTGAGCAACAGAGAAATAAGAGACGGTAATGGAAACCCATTGTAATTTGGACAAAGACTTAATGAAAATTAAAGTGGCTTTTATGATTGTGAAATGTATGCAAAAATTTCTTTTAAAAATAATGTACAATTATAGTAGATATCTTATATAAAGTGCACATTTTTCATTAAAACTAAATTCAGTTGGAAGCTTCTTCATCCTTCAGAAATTTACTTTAAAAAAAAAAAGTTCTTTTACCGTTTGGAAACTTTCTCTTTTTTCCCCATTTTGCACCCTGAGGTTGTTTGTACTACTACTAGACATCTCTCACTGTTGTATTTTTATGGCTGTCATACAGTATATAACTTATAAACCTCAAAGGGACCACTTTAAATACTTTTTATAGCTTTGATTCCCTTTTCTTTGTAGTATATTTCTAGAGGCTTAATGATAACACTTTTATGATAACACCCTTCCTGGTGAGGGTAATAGCGCTAAAATCGACCTTGCTGGGTCGAATTTGGGGTAGTGCGGACGCAAATCGACGGTACTGGCCTCCGGGAGCTATCCTAGAGTGCTCCAATGTGACCGCTCTGGACAGCACTTTGAACTCTGATGCACTAGCGAGGTACAGAGGAAAAGCTCCAGGAACTTTTGAATTTAATTTCCTGTTTGGTCAGCATGGCAAACTCAGCAACACAGGTGACCATGCAGTCCCCCCAGAATCATAGAGCGTAGAATGTTTCTACACTCCCCCTATCATCTCTGTCCCCGAGGTTATCACAGATTAGAAGGCGAAAAAAACACACTCGCAATGACATGTTCTCCGAGCTCATGCAGTCCTCCCACACTTATAGGGCACAGCTTAATGCATGGAGGCATTCATTGGCAGAGGCCAGGAAAGAATTAAGTGAGCGCGAAGAGCGGAGGCAGGATGCGATGCTGAGGCTAATGGGGGAGCAAACGGACATGATGAAGTGTCTGTTGGAGCTGCAGGAAAGCCAGCAAGAGCATAGACCCACACGGCATCCACTGTATAACCGCCTACCCTCCTTCCCCATGTTCCATAGCCTCCTCACCCAGACGCCCAAGAACGCGGGGAGGAGGCTCCACTCTAGAGGATGCCCCAAGCAACAGAAGGCTGTCAGTCAAACAGTTTGATTTTTAGTGTGGCTACAATAAGCAATGTGGCCGTGTCCTTCCCTCGTCCTCCACCTCACCCGGGCTACTTTGTCTGTTATCTCATTTTTTTTTAATTAATAAAGAAAGACTACATGGTTTCAAAACAATAGTTACTTTATTTCGACGGGGGGAGGGTGGTTGGCTTACAGGGAATTAAAATCAACAAAGGAGGTGGGTTTGCATCAAGGAGAAACACACACAACTGTCACACCGTAGCCTGGCCAGTCATGAAACTGTTTTTTTTCAAAGCCTCTCTGATGCGCAGGACTGCCCGGGGTGGGGGGCAAGTAGGGCAATTTGCCCCAGGCCCCACAAGGGCCCCCACAAGAATATAGTATTCTATAGTATTGCAACTTTTTTTTATGGAAGGGGCCCCCAAAATTGCTTTGCCCCAGGCCCCCTGAATCCTCTGGGCAGCCCTGCTGATGCGCAGCATGCCTTGCTGTGCTCTTCTAATCACCTGGTGTCTGGCTGCTTAAAATTGGACGCCAGGCAATTTGCCTAAACTTCCCACTCCACCATAAACGTCTCCGTCTTACTCTCACAGATATTATGGAGCACACAGCAATAACAATGGGAATGTTGGTTGCGCTGAGTTCTGACCTAGTCAGCAAACAACACCAGCGAGCTTTTAAATTGCGTGACGGGGAGCTGAGTGGGCTCCATGCTTGCCGTGGTATGGCGTCTGCATGGGTAACCCAGGAAAAAAGGCACGAAACAATTGACAACGATTGCTTTCATGGAGGGAGGGGCAACTGACGACATGTACCCAAAACTACCCGCGACAATGTTTTTGCCCCATCAGGCATTGGGAGCTTAACCCAGAATTCCAATGGGCGGTGGAGACTGCGGGAACTATGGGATAGCTACCCACTGTGCATTGCTCTGTAAGTCTATGCTAGCCATGGTAGTGAGGACGCACTCCGCCGACTTAATGCGCTTAGTGGGGACATACACAATTGACTGTATAAAATTGATTTCTAAAAATCTACTTCTATAAAATTGATTTAATTTTGTAGTGTAGACATACCCTTAGGCATTTTGTTTTTGAGTCAGATGAGGTGTTATATCGTGTTACGTTATCTGCCATAAGAAACTCCAGTTTTATAGCTAAGTAAGGTAAATTAGGTCTGATTTAAAACAAACAAACAAAAAACTCCTTAAAGAACAAGTGTAGTTATTTGTTCAACAGCTCATTTTCTGACTTCAACCTGTTAATTTTTTTTTATAGTGAAAAGGAACTTGAGCTCTCAGTTGCAGCTTCTGGAGCTCTGGACCCAGAGAAGGAGGTAAGAAATTTTAGTGTTCTGCTTTTCATTCAAGCAAACCTTTTATTAAATAATATGTGTTAACAGTGAATCATTATGCTGAAAGCAGGATTTATTGTGTGCAAAAGAAGGATCCGAAAGGGATTTTCCCCCCTCCCCAGTGTATTCTGGAAGGTGTTTTTTATCATCTCCTTCCTCTGAAGCATCAACAGTAGCCACGGCTGGAGATGTGACATTGGCTGGCTGGTTCTTGCTCACATGCTCGGGGTCTAACTGTTACTGTAGTCATTTGTGGGGTTGGGAAGGAATTTTCCCCTACCTCAGATTGGCAGTGACTTTGGGTTTTTTTCACCTTCCTCTGTAGTGTATGGGTGAAGGTCACTTGCTAGGATTATTTGGGTGTATCTCAGTTAATCATTTCCCTGCCATTGTGGGGGCCTTGAACACTAGTGTACCTTGGTCTCTCCTGTTCTCTGTCTGTGGCACATAATAGTCTAATCTCCTGTAGGTTGTAATACTTTGGTCTCAGTTTGGTTGATGCCTTTAGTGTGCTGGTGCTAGGTAGTGTTGGTGGCCTGATATATACACTAGGTCAGAGTATATGATCTAGTGGTCCCTTCCGGCCTTAATCTCTAAGACTATGATAAGAAGAAAAATGATGTCTCTTTCCTAATTTGACATTAGTGACAATAAAAATAAACCCAAGTCAAAGCTATATAAGAGAGCTGTTAAATTTGGTAAACACATACTCTGCTTAAAGGGAAAAGTTGGAATTGGAATGTTAAGACATTTTCATGGTGGTGCGACTACATGGAATAACATGCTGCAGGCAGTGTAGGTCATGGAAGAGACATGTGTAATGCCTGATAGTAGCTTGTACAGGGCTCGTTTCCAGGCTCTCATAGAGGAAAGCAAAATGGTTGCCAGAACCACTCTCCAATCAGCAGTAGATGCTGCTGATACATCTTCCAGGACAATGGCTACTGCCATCATGATGTGCAGGGAGACGTGGCTCAATGCTTCGGGGTTTCCCAAGGAGGACTTAACCTTCGATAAGACTCAATTATTTAATCAAAAGACAGAGTCCTTACACACTTTTCCAGAGCCACCCTCCACTTCCTGAGCATATATACACCTGCCCCAAAGAGAAAATTTCAAGGGTAATCATACAAGCCTAAACTGATGGGTCAGCAGTTCTTACACCAGAGACGTTGTGAGCCACCCTATAGGAGGGGAGGGTTCAAAAGATTTGCTTTGCCACACCTTCCACAACAGATTCATCATCCCAATTTTTGGCTAAATGTTATTTTTGAGGGAGCTTGAGAGCTGCAAACCTCTAAGTACAACACTTCCCGACTTCCATGCATCCTTTGGGGAATCATCTAGCTCTCTTTTTCAACACCTGGAGCAGAATAACAGACAAATGGGTGCTGAGTGTTATGCATTCTGTCTATATGACAGAGTTTGTCTCTTCCCCTTTAAAACTCCTACCCCATCCCTTTTGGGGGCCACTTTCACAAGAACATTCTTAAACAAGTGGAATATCTTTTACAGTGAGGAGTGATAGAGCGCATTCCTCTTCAGTACTAAGAGAGTAGTTTTTACTCAACATACTTGCTAGTATCCAAAAAGGATAGTTGGTGACCTCCACCATCTCAAACACTTTATTCACAATCACAAGTTTTGCATGGTCACATTGGCATCTAAATTCCATTCTTGGAAAAGGACATGTGGTTTACAACTCTCTACATGAAGTACACCTACTTTCATGTGGACATCCACCCTGCTCACAGACACTTCCTCAGATTTATTGTGGGCTGTGACAGGGCACTGTTGTTAACATCCGGGTCACTGATGTTGCTGCAGCATGAAGATGGCTGCAGGGTTCAGCTATGAGCAATTAAACACTTTCTGTTGGGGGATTATGAGCACCTGGATGGTAATCACTGGGCTAACCATGTAATTGGGAGGAACAGGAAGCAAGGAGAGGTCAGAAGGTAGCTCAGAGGATGAGCCTGGGCTGAGGAGTGAAGACTGCGGGGAAGCCTTCACTTGCTGTAAGCCTGTATTACACTGTGATGATTTGTAAGAAAAGAATAAATTCATATCTTGGTGAAAGGGCAACAACTTGGTGTACGTTTGTGACCATGAAACCATCTGTATTGTCTAGGCAGTGAAGTACACGGGGTAGCAGTGGAGTCACCCTGTGACACAAGCTCAGGCCACTTTCAATACAGAGTACTCTCTTTTGGCATTGGTACCACCCCCAAGGTCTTTACCAAAGTGTTCTCTATAGTAGCAGCCTGTATCAGATGCTGTGGTTTCACCGTTTTCCCTTACTTCAGTGACTAGCTCCTTGTCACCAAGTCATGCCAAGTGTCACAGCCAGAGCATGGGCGGTCTGACCTAGGGGTTGAAGCAGGAGTAGGGACTCAGGCTGGGTCAGATACCAAGAGGTCAGAAGCCATGGCAAGCCAGAGGGCAAAACCAAGAGACAGATGTCAGGATGCAGGCAGTGTCAGGTTACCAGGAGATCAGTAGGTGGTAGTAGGAGCAAATATTGCAGGGGAAGCAGCCCTAAGCAGGGAGAACCCGGTTCCATGCACAAGTTCCTGTTCTTGTGCTTGGTTTAAATAGAAGCTGGGGATCGACCAGGGCCCCCAGTGTTCCACCAATCAGATCCTGAGACTGGAGTTCTCTGTCAAAGTTCAACTGCTATTCTGGCAGCTGATAACCGATTACTAGGTGGCAGGTCAGGACTGCCTAGCTCTTAAGAGCCCTGTGAACCCGCGTTCAAGACCCATGGTCCCTGACACCAAAAAGCCCATGCATTGACTTTGACAATGCAACAACTCCTCTCCTCTTTGGGGGTCAGTGTAAATACTGAAAAATCCATCCTCACCTGAGATATTGGGCTTTCCTTAAATGCAGTCATGGCAAGGGCCTGCCTGTTGATGGACAGGTTTCAGGCTATGAATGATATCATAAATGAGGTCATAAGCAACCCCCAAGTGCCTATCATGACCTCTCTCTCTCTCTCTCTCTCTCTCTCTCTCTCCTATGCCATGTGGTCTCATGAACTTATGTCATGCCATTTGCATGACTCCACCTTTTGTTAGCAACAAGTGTGGCTCCAAATTGACAGTCCATGAGCACCATAGTGACTGTTCCCACCAAAGTGATATTGTCCCTGTTATGGTGGAAGAATCCATGTTAGGTATGCATCAATGTTCCCTTCCTTGCCTTCGCACCAGACAGGGCAGTCATTACCATGTATCCCTGTTGGAACATCTTCAGAGTCCATCCAGGATACACATCTGTGTTCTAGAGCTGTGAGCAGTTTGAAGATTTTGTGAACCCTTTCTCCCATTCATTCAAGATCACCATGTCCTCATAATGTCAGACGAATTCATGACTGTCTTTTATATCAACAAATATGAGGGAGGGAGATTCTTCCCCTTGTGTGCAGAAACGGACAGTTTGTGGAATTGGTGCATCAACAATCAGATTACCCTATTGGCAGTCTGACTCCCAGGAAACCAGAATGTGCTAGCAGAGTCTCTCAGGAGACACTTTGGTGTTGATCATGAGTGGGAGCTACATGACTGTGTGGTGAACAGTATTTATGGTAGATTGAGATCCTTGCCAGGGACTTGTTTGCCTCCCAAACAAATAAGAAATGCAATCCAGAAAGACTTTGACAAGGTCCCTCACCAAAGGCTCTTACATAAATTAAGTTGACATGGGATAAGAGGGAAGATCCTTTCATGGATTGAGAACTGGTTAAAAGACAGGGAACAAAGGGTGGGAATACATGGTACATTTTCAGAATGGAGAGGGGTAACTAATGGTGTTCTGCAAGGGTCAGTCCTAGGACCAATCCTATTCAATTTATTCAGAAATGATCTGGAGAAAGGGGTAAACAGTGAGGTGGCAACGTTTGTAGATGATACTAAACTGCTCAAGATAGTTAAAATCTTCAAAAAGATTTCACAAAACTAAGTGATTGGGCCACAAAACGGCAAATGAAATTTAACGTAGATAAACGTAAAGTAATGCACATTGGAAAAAATAACCCCAACTATACATACAATATGATGGGGGCTAATTTACCTACAACTAATCAGGAAAGAGATCTTGGAGTCATGAGGATAGTTCTCTGAAGACATCCACGCAGTGTGCAGCAGCAGTCAAAAAAGCAAACAAGATGGAACAGGTCCTCAAGGAATCAATCCTGAACCACTTAAAGGAGGGGAAAGTGATCAGGAACAGTCAGCATGGATTCACCAAGGGCAAGTCATGCCTGACTAACCTAATTGCCTTCTATGACGAGATAACCGGCTCTGTGGATGAGGGGAAAGCAGTGGATGTACTATTTCTGGACTTTAGCAAAGCTTTTGATACAGTCTCCCACAGTATTCTTGCCAGCAAGTTAAAGAAGTATGGGCTGGATGAATGGACGGTAAGGTGGATAGAAAACTGGCTAGATGGTCGGGCTCAACGGGTAGTGATCAATGGTTCCATGTCTAGTTGGCAGCCGGTATCAAGTGGAGTGCCCCAAGGGTCGGTGCTGGGGCCGGTTTTATTCAATATCTTCATTAACGATCTGGAGGATGGTGTGGACTGCACCCTTAGCAAGTTTGCAGATGACACTAAACTGGGAGGAGTGGTTGATACGCTGGAGGGTAGGGCTAGGATACAGAGGGACCTAGACAAATTAGAGGATTGGGCCAAAAGAAATATGATGAGGTTCAACAAGGACAAGTGCAGAGTCCTGCACTTAGGACGGAAGAATCCCATGCACTGCTACAGACTAGGGACCAAATGGCTGGGCAGCAGTTCTGCAGAAAAGGACCTAGGGGTTACGGTGGACGAAAAGCTGAATATGAGTCAACAGTGTGCCCTTGTTGCCAAGAAGGCTAATGGCATTTTGGGTTGTATAAGTAGGGGCATTTCCAGCAGATCGAGAGATGTGATCATTCCCCTCTACTCAGCACTGGTGAGGCCTCATTTGGAGTACTGTGTCCAGTTTTGGGCCACACCTACAAGAAGGATGTGGATAAATTGGAGAGAGTCCAGCGGAGGGCAACAAAAATGATTAGGGGGCTGGAGCACATGACTTATGAGGAGAGGCTGAGGGAACTGGGATTGTTTAGTCTGCAGAAGAGAAGAATGAGGGGGGATTTGATAGCTGCTTTCAACTACCTGAAAGGGGGTTCCAAAGAGGATGGATCTAGACTGTTCTCAGTGGTAGAAGATGACAGAACAAGGAGTAATGGTCTCAAGTTGCAGAGGGGGAGGTTTAGGCTGGATATTAGGAAAAACTTTTTCACTAGTAGGGTGGTGAAGAACTGGAATGGGTTACCTAGGGAGGTAGTGGAATCTCCTTCCTTAGAGGTTTTTAAGGTCAGGCTTGACAAAGCCCTGGCTGGGATGATTTAGTTGGGTTTGGTCCTGCTTTGAGCAGGGGATTGGACTAGATGACCTCCTGAGGTCCCTTACAACCATGAGATTCTATGATTCTATGTTAGGAATCATTCAAAAAGGGATAGAGAATAAGACGGAGAACAACTTATTGCCCTTATTTAAATCCATGGTACGCCCACATCTTGAATACTGCGCACAGATGTGGTTTCCTCATCTCAAAAAAGATATACTGGCATTAGAAAAGGTTCAGAGAAGGGCAACTAAAATTATTAGGAATTTGGAACCGGTCCCATATGAGGAGAGATTAAAGAGGCTAGGACTTTTCAGCTTGGAAAAGAGGAGACTAAGTGGGAATATGATAGAGGTATATAAAATCATGAGTGATTCATACCCTTTTGACTTTGAATATAGTTGGTGTGGAAACAGGAAGCTAGTAGCCAGGAGTATTGCAGTAGTGAAGCACTTCATACTCTCTGCATCCATTACAGTTAAAGAGAGACTGAACAGTATTTGTTGTAAGAGCAAACTCACACAACCAGCATGAGTCTGTGACACACACAGTGACCTGAACACCACTAATTCAACTGAGGGCATCCCAAATAAGTAGAATTACTGTCCTCATTAAGTAGCAGTCCATGCCATTGAATATTACTGGGTTTAAATTGGCTCTCAGAGAGAGGTTCAATGTTTACTGGTTAAGTAGTGTGTGTGTGTAATATGCCTACAATAGCAGGCCCTGGCCTACACTTAAAATTTAGATTGACCTAGCCACCTTGTTCAGGGGCATGAAAAATTCACGCTCCTGAGTACCGTAGTTAAGCTGACCTAACTACTGGGGTGGCGGCTTACCTTCGTTGATGGAAAAATCTTTTCTGTTGATGTAGGAAGTGTCACACTATGTGTTGCTGTAGCACCTGTAGTGTAGATGTGGCCTAATGCACTGTTGGTTTAAAAAGTAAATTAATAAGTTGTCTCTAGGGATAGAATGGCTAACAGACATACTGGGTCATAGCCACGTCTTGAGTAAAATAAAAGATGCTGCTGGGTTAAAATCTAGACCTGATAACTTTGGTATGGGGCTCTGGGAACACATGAGGAACAACTCTCAACAAGCATATTTGTGTGAAAGGGTGTTTTAATATGCCACTGATGAAGATACAAAAAGGTAAAAGAGTGTAGAATGCTTTGTAATTAATTTAAAACTAAAAGATGTATAAATGAAATCTTCTATTTGATAAAAACCTCTTGTAATTTTAAAGTTAAATATAATAAGCTTAAATGTTAAATTCTAATAGGTTTTAATAATTTAATAAATTTCTTTACACCTGAATTCTCCAGTTCTGTTCATAAGTAGATGAGAGTACTAATGTCATTGTATATACTGTCTTGCAGCTAAGTGAGGAGGAGGTAAACATCTAATATATTGCTGCTATCTCAAATACTTATATACTAAGTTGGTTATATAGTACCCAGTTGGTTATATAGTATTCAACAGCTGCTGGCACAGGTTGGTCCATAAATGCATGTTTAGTGAAGCACCTTTGGTGTTAAGGACCAGCAAAATTGTTAAATAAATTCAATTTTTCTTTTGAAATAGTTGAATAATCTTTACTTTCTACTAATTGGTTCATTTTTTTTTAAAATGTGGAAATATTTCTAAAGTGCATAGCAGCTGGAAGGGAAATATCTTTTGGGTGTATTAGGATAGTTTTGAAACTAGCTTGCATGCTTTTTGCATTTGCATGTTACCTTCATTTTTTTGCTGAGGCTACCAATTATCAATAAACATTTTTTTTAAAATTAGATATATAATAGATACAGCAGTTTTTTAAAAATATATATAACTTCTTTGTTGATTTGAGCATCTAATAAAAATATAACAAAGAATATCTCCTATTCCTTTCTCTTTAAATGCTAGTGTTCTGAAATGTTTATTGTTAAAAGTCTCAGTATTTCTTTCTTTTGCAAATTGAACTGTTACAGAGCTAGTATTGTTCTTTGAAGCATTCTTTCAAGAATTTACCTAAATATATATAGGAATGAAAATGCTGTCAATGTAGAAATCTGGCAGTTTTAAATACTACAGTATATAGACTACTGAAAATATTTGTATTCTGGACATTGCAATTATTTATTTCCTAGAAAATCCACAAAAGCTTGGTTTTAGAGACACTGTGACAGTGTGTAAATGTAGATTTAAGTGTATTTTTAACTTTCTTGAAAATTTGTATTAATTTACTTAAAAATCATTTAAACAGACGTGTACATTTGCTTATAGCTACTAGAAATGTGACAGTTGAGGGGTACAGGAGGGTTTGGCACTGTACACAATTGAGATTCAAAATATTTATGGCTATGGACATAATAAATTAACCATATTTTTTATCTTTAGCCTAACAGACTGAAGCAGTTTGGTTTGACAGAAAGAGCTTCTGAAGAGAAGGCACCGCCTGAAAGGCCCAGAGTAGCTTTCCAAACTCCTGTACCTGCACCTACTATTTCACCAGTGAATGAAGACTTTCACAGAGGATTATCCAACACCCTTGGTGAAATAGTGGCTCCCAGGTGCTTGTCTATAACGTTTGTATTGTGACTGTATGTTTGATAAGTTGGTTAGATATGACATCTGTGGTTGCACGGATTATTACCTTTCAGAATGTCTGCAAAGCAGACCATTGTGGTGCTTTTCCTTTCCCTCTGAATAATTAGCTAAGAGTGAAAGCAAATATTTTCAAATTTTTATTTTTTAAGTTAGTGAAAAAAATTATCTAGATAAAATAAAATAAACTTAATGAATGTGCTTATTTCGGTAGACCCCATTTTATGTATGTATTTATTTACACACACACACACACACACAAAACGCACACACACGCTTGTTTGCACGCTCTCTCTGTCTCTCTGACTGAGGGTTTGTCTGCACTGCACAATTAGGTCGACATAAGCTGCCTTGTGTCAACCTAGCTCTGGAAGTTTCTTCACTTAAATTTGGCACTTGCTGACATAAGTGCCTCTCTACACCGATATGGTAATGCTATCTCCGTGAATGGCGTAGAGTCATGGTCGATGTAATTAGGTCAGTGCTGTGTCACTGTAGACACTGCTTTGCTTACGTTGATTGTTAGCGGCCTTCAGGAGCTGTCCCACACTTTCAATACAATCAGTACAAGTGCTCCTAGTAAGGATGTGCTCTACCAACACAAGTGTGCGCCCACACAAGCAATTTAATAACTGTGGTGGCTGTAAGCTGACATAAGGTAGGCCAACATAATTTTGTAGTATAGACATGGCTGTAATCTTTTCAGGTGTACATTTTTGTTTTCTTTTAGACATGCCTATTGATTGAGAAATTTTGGGAGGCTGTATTGATGAAAATCATAACACTTTCTTAGTGAATGTTTTCATGGAGTTACTCAGTCATGAACTGTAGATTTATTACATCTATCTAGGCATTTTCATATTGTGGGGCATTTAAGTGAGATGAGTGTACGATATAAAAATCAAGGCAGTACAGTTTCACAATTGAGGCTCTATGTTTTAAATGTGAAAAGTATATATTACTGTTTCCCTGTTAGAACACTAGACATAAAGGATATAAATCTCAAATTTAAGAAATGGGGACTCAAAGTCTTGTGTTTCATTTGGAGATTGTGGAGTAAACAGTCCTAATTGAGGACCAGATTTGCATGGATCTTAAATGGTTGAGCAATATGGAGAGGGTACAAAGAACCTTCCTACTACCCACACCTGGCCTGTGTAAGGGCCAAGTAGGATTGCAGCCCTTGTGCATGGGAATGTGTGTTGTGATTGGACTGCTTGATTAGTGCTCTTCAGGGGTGTGCTTACAAGGCACAATCAAGTCTTCAGTGAGAAGTTTTAACTGAATTAATTCTAGAACTCGCCCATCCAGTGACTTCTCTGATTTTGTTTTTGTCCTGCTTTCTCATTTAGTAGCAGAATAAAATATTAAAAAGGCCTTGTTCCTTTCTTTTGATATAGGATTGCTCCTCTACCTCCACCTCCACCCCCAACTTTGACAGACAACTACAGAACTCCCTATGATGATGCATACTATTTCTATGGGGCTAGAAATCCTTTGGATCCTAATCTTGCATACTGTAAGTTGACTGCTTGGCAAACATCCAACCAATAAACCAAAACAGAAGCAAAAGGTTATTTCCTGAATGGAAGAAGAAACAAAGGGAGAAATAACAGTTGGAAGTTGAACAAATTGTTCTGGTAGCTAAATAAAACAGATAAAATGAAGGAAAATGTCCTATAACACAAATATAGTTACTAGTAGATTTAAAAATCAATTTGTATCAACTGTGGGGGATGACTTTCAAAAGTGCTGGAGGTATTTAGGAGCACAAGTCCATTGACTTTCACTGTAAATCTCTTCTCACTGTGAAACCTAACTGCTCATGATTTTGGAGTATTTTTAAGATAGTGATAAAAACTGAGCCATTTCTTTATGGTAGAATTTTCTTTATGAAAACTTTTCTGCAGGAAATCCTTTTATGTTTGAGGCCAAAGATTCTTTTAATTTAAAAAAACTGTAAGCACAGTTTCTTTACATTATGTGGACATTAGAGTGGGCCGATAGCTAAGTTTGAGACTAGCTTACAGTTTGATAGCCATTTATCTAAGTGCTCTAAATTTCACATGCATAATTGGATTGGCTTGAAAACAGCTGTGCCTCACTGAGAGGGGAATGGGGTTAGTGGTCCGAATTTGAGGTTGTGTGAGCAAGGGGCTGCCAAGATACTGCCCCCTTAAAAAAAATATGTTACAGTTCTTATAACTGTTAGACGCATGGGGCTCAAACTCTGGCTCTGATCCTTCTCAATCTGCTATCACCTGTTTGGGATTGATTTTAGCTATTGTAGAAAACTCCCCCACCTCTTTGAGGAAGTTAGAGTGACGTTGATAAGCCAAAGGAAGTCATTGGTGCAAATGCAGCAGGATGAGGTTTGTTGCATACCAGAGGGTTTGCAGGCAACTTGAGGTCAGAATAAGTGGGTGACTCAAGCTGACATTGTGTGCTCATAGAACTTCAGCAGTAACCATGTACTGTGAGTTCAAGTCCTGCACGGGGCAGCTTTTTGAAAATGTGTATTATGCACATTAATCGCTCTCTGACTACTTTCTGCAAGTGTTCTTCTGGAAGATGTTCCAGAGAGCAAAGCTTCTGGTTTAAGAGCCAGTATTTCAAAGTCTAAATACTCAGATTTTATTTTAGAACGATTGCCAAAGATAATAGCTTTAATTTAGGCTATATCTATACTAGCACTTTTGTCGGTAAAACTTTTTTCAGTCGGGGTGTGAAAAAAATACACCCCGACCGGCATAAGTTACACCGACAGAAGCGCTGGCGTGGACAGCGCTATATCAGCAGGAGAGCATCAGCCACCGACATAGCTACTGCTGCGTGTTGGGAGTGGTCTAATTATGCCGATGGGAGAGCTCTCTCCTGTCGGCATAGAGTGGCTACATGGGACAACTTATAGCAGCGCAGCTCCATCGGTACAGCTGTGCCGCTGTAAGGTCTCTAGTGTAAACATAGCCTCAGTAGAGGGAAGATGGAAGAATCTAATAAGCAGCAGCATTAGAATAACGTAATCATGCTGCATGTCTCCTCACCCATTTCTAATACCACTTCTTCTTCGAGTGCTTGTTCATGTGCATTCCAATCAGTTGTGTGCGTGCCATATGCATGACAGCTGGAAGATTTTTTCCCCTAGCAGTATCTGTAGGGTCGGCCTGGGCGTCCCCTGGAGTCACACCCTCATGGCGCTCAGTATAGTGCCCTGCCAACCCAACCCCCGGTCAGTTCCTTCTTACCGCCTGTGACAGCTAGCTGGAACTCCCTGTTCCTCTTGCCTCAGCAAACATATGCTTCACAGTATCGTGTGTGTTTATAGTTAGATTCAGTAGTTGTTTAGTTAGTATAGATAGTTTTCTCTCAAGTATCCTTTGGGGCTCCCCAGCTCTGGGTTATGCCTCGGTCCCCGGGCTTTAAGCTGTGCTTAGACTGCGGCAGGTTTATGCCGAGAAGTCACTGCACACTTCGTGCTTGAAGTGTCTTGGGGAGGTCACCTTAGGGACCGTTGTAAAATCTATAGAGAGTTTTGCCCCAGGACCCTCAAGAAGGCAGCCCTTCGGCCTCAGTTGGACCCCAGAGCGACGGACCCGACCCCAAGCGTTGCCTTCTTGATTAAAACTATCAGCGATGCCACGAAGACCCTGTGGCCGATCCCATCCTCATTGCTGCCTACCACCAAGAGGTACAAGCGAAGATACTTTGTCCCTTCAAAGGGGTACGAACACCTTTACATGTATCCCCAGACGGACTCCCTGATAGTGGAGGCAGCCACCCAGGGCTACCAGGGGCCCTCTCCCAAGAATTGAGAGGCCAAAAAGCTGGACCACTCTGGAGAAAAATTTATTCCACAGGGGGGTTTCAGCTCTGTATCGCTAACCCTCAGGCGGTGGTTAGCGGGTACAATTATAATACTTGTGGGGCCCTGCAAAAATTTGCAGAACTCCTCCATATGGATTCTTGTGCGGAGTTTTCTGCGCTAGTAGAAGAGGGTATATTAATTTCCTGTGCATCCCTGCAGGTGGCCCTGGATGCAGCGGATGCGACATCTCGCACCATGGCTACCAGGGTGGCCATGAGGAGAAGTTCCTGGCTGCAGGTCTCTGGTCTGCCTTATGAGGTGCAGTAGACAATCCAGGACCTCCCCTTTGAGGGTCAGTCTTTTTTTCCGAGAAGACTGACTCTCGTCTGCACAGCCTCAAGGACTCTTGAGCCACCTTGAAGTCCCTTGGCCTCTACACCGCTGCCACCCAACGGAGGCACTTTAGACCCCAGCCCTCTCCGAGGAATTATCAAGCTCAGAGTATGTAGGACGGGTCGCGCAGGAGAAATAGGAACTCAAGGAAGAGACCTCATCCCTCCTCTGGCCAGGGTTCTGGCCAGTCTAAACTCTCCTCAGGCCCAAAACCAGCCTTTTGAAGGTACACCCAGAGGCAATGCACCTGTGCAAAGACTGAATCCATCCTGCTTTACCTTTTTGTCCCGTCTTCGTCCCTTTCTGCCATGCATGGGACCGTATTACGTTGGACCGCTGGGTGCTCCGCACAATAGAGAGTGGATATTCACTCCAATTCTCTGCCCTCCTTCCCTTCCACTCCCCTTCCCCGTCCCTCTTCAGGGACCCTTCTCATGAGCAACAGGAGGTGCAATCGCTCCTCTTCGCAGTGGAAGAGGTTCTTCAAGAGCAGAAGGGCAAGGGCTTCTATTCCTGGTATTTTCTAATACCGAAAGCCAAAGGCAGGTTCAGGCCCATCCTAGACCTCCAAGAGCTCAACAAGTTCATGAAGAAACTCAAGTTCTCCATGGTCTCCTTGGCCTCCATCATCCCTTCCTTGGATCCAGGGGACTGGTATGCCGTCCTCGACTTGAAGAACACGTACTTTCATATAGCAATTACACCATCCCACAGAAAATACCTCAGATTTGTGGTGTACAACAATCACTTCCAGTTCACAGTCCTTCCGTTCGGCCTGTCAGCGGCACCTCGAGTATTTACCATGCATGGCAGTCGTGGCTGCGTTTCTGCGCAGGCACCGTGTGCAGGTGTTTCTGTACCTTGACGACTGGCTGATCATGGGCTGCTCCAGGGCTCAAATAGAGGCGCAAGTTGGATTCATCATTGCAACATTTGACAAACTGGACCTTCCCCTGAACACGGGGAAGTCAACTCCGTCCCCTGCTCAGAGGATAGAGTTCATAGGGGCAGTGCTGGACTCGACCCAGGCCAGGGTGTACCTACCGGAATTGAGGTTCCAGGCCCTGGGCAACATCATTTAGAGTCTCAGGCAGTTCCCCACCACCACAGCAAGGAATTGTCTCTAACTCCTGGGACACATGGCCTCTTGTACCTATGTGGTGCAACATGCCAGGCTCATACTCCGGCCGCTCCAATCATGGCTTGCCTTAGTGTATCGGCCAGTCGGGGCAGTTTGGACAGGCTCGTGACTTTGCCTCTCCTGGTCCTCGACTCCCTTCTCTGGTGGCTCAATCCACAGCTAGTGTGCACAGGGGGTCCCCTTTGTCAGCCCCCAACCAACACTCTCGTTGGTTACAGACACATCGGACTTGGGCTGAGGAATGCACCTCAGAGACCTCAGGACACAAGGCCTCTGGTTCCAGGTGGAGCTCGCTCTCCACATCAGTATCAGAGAGCTGAGAGTACGCCTGGCATGTCAGACTTTCTGAGCCCACTTAAGTGGGAGATGTGTATCAGTGATGACAGACAATACCATGGCGATTATTCTATATCAACAAATGGGGGGAGGGAAGGGTGTGCCAGGAAGCCCTCATGCTGTGGGACTTCTGTGTTGTGCAGTCAATACACCTTCAAGCATCATACCTCCCTGGGGTACAGAAGGAGTTAGTGGACTACCTCAGCAGGTCGTTCCACGGCCACAATTGATCCCTATGTCGCAAACTCCATTTTCCATCAGTGGGGCTTTCCCCAGGTACACCTCTTTGCCACACGGCATAACAGGAAGTGTCAGGAGTTCTGCTCCTTCCTGAATCACAGCCATAGCAGACGTGTTCCTCCTTCCCTGGGGCGGCCATCTCCTATACGTGTTCCTGCCAACCCTTCTCATTCACATGGTGCTCCTCAAGATACAGAGGGATCGAGCGGTGGTAATATTGATAGCCCCAGCCTGGCTCCGCCAACACTGGTGTTTATTGCTCTTGGACATGTCTGTGGAAGCCCCAGTCACTTTGCCACTCTTCCCGTACGTGATGACTCACGATCATGGCCATCTCCAGCACCCAAACCTTAAGACGTTACACCTCACGGCATGGAAGCTCCGTGGTTATATCCAGTGGAGCTTTCCTGCTCGGACCAGGTTAGACAAGTCCTCCTTGGCAGTAGGAAACCCTCCACCAGGGCTACCTACCTTGCCAAGTGGAAGAGATTCTCAATCTGGTTGGCACAGCATTGTTCGTCCCTGACGCTCACCTCTATTCCACTCATATTGGACAACCTTCTCCATGTCAAACAGCAGGGACTGTCCATGTCATCAATAAGGGTTCACTTGGCTGCCATCTCTGCTTCCATCCAGACGCAGAGGACTGGTCGGTCTTTGCCAACCCTATAGTCATCCGTTTCCTTAAAGGTTTTGACAGGCTATATCTGCAAGTTCGACAGCCGGTTCTGGCCTGGAACCTCAACGTGGTCCTTTACAGACTCATGGGACCACCGTTTGAACCACTTGCAACGTGCTTCCTGCTCTACCTCTCGTACAAGGTGGCGTTTCTGGTAGCGATAACCTCAGCCAGGACGGTGTCTGAGCTCAAGGCCCTAACGTCAGAGTCTCCTTACATGGTGTTCTATAAGGACAAGGTTCAACTCAGGCCCCACCCGACTTTCCTCCCGAAGGTTGTCTCCCTTTTCCACATGAACCAGAACATCTTCCTCCCAGTGTTCTATCCTAAGCCACACTCAAGCGGCAGGGAGCAGAGGCTTCACTTGTTGGATGTCTGCAGAGAGTTAGCCTTTTACATCGAGAGAACAAGGCTGTTCTGAAAGTCTGTGCAACTTTTCATGGCTGTGGCAGACAGAATGGAAGGTCTTCCAGTCTTTTCTCAACTAATTTCGTTGTGGATCGCGTCCTGCATCTGAGAGTGTTACAAACTGGCAGAGGTGCCTGCCCCTCAGCTCACTGAGCACTCCACTGGGGTGCAGGCTTCTTCAGCAGCGTTCCTGGTGCAGGTTTCCACCCAGGAAATATGCGGAGTGGCGACGTGGTCTTCCATACATACTTTCACTGTGCATTATGCGATTACCCAGCAGGCCAGAGACGATGCAGCTTTTGGTAGAGCAGTACTCCAGTCAGTGGACAACTCTGACCCCACCTCTGTAACTCAGGCTTGGGAGTCACCTGATTAGAATTGATGTGAACAAGCACTCAAAGAAGAAAAAAGGGTTACTCATCGTCTCGTAACTATTGTTCTTCGAGATGTGTTTTTCATGTCCATTCCAATACTCACCCTCCTGCCCTGCTGTCGGAGTAGCTGGCAAGAAGGAACTGAAGGGAGGGTCGGGTCGGCAGGGCACAATATTGAGTGCCATGGGGGTGCGCCCAGGCTAACCCTACGGATATTGCGAGGGGAAAAATCTTCTGGCTGTCCTGCACGTGGCGCGCGCACACCTGATTGGAATGGACATGAACAACACATCTTGAAGAAAAACAGTTATGAGAAGGTGAGTAACGGTTTTTTCTTCCAAAAACAGTGGAAATTCACTTTCCATAAATTTTAGTGCAGTGCCTGGTACCCTTCTAGAATGCTGAATGCATATATGCTTAAATCTCTGAAAAACAGAAATCAAAGGGTTAAGATGCACATTAGCCCCACACCACAACCTTTACTATGCCTTCTTTCAACCTCCTCCAGCAGACATCACAGTTCTCTATCCTTGCAGGTGATATGAACCACTGAAGAAACACAGCACTGGAGGATAGTAGGAAAAACTGTCAGACCATGTCCTTGTTGTATTTAGGGCAGACTTAATGAACAGCAGTTGGCTACATCTGGCTTATACTTGACCACTTCTGCTTTGCACAAACCACCCTAGAGTTTCCAGATGTTAACACCCCTTGATCCTTGTCCTGAGGGCTCCCTCTGGAATGTTGCCTGCACTTATCTCTGCCTTGAAGTACACTGTCATGTATGCTCCTAGGCTGCTACAAATCCTCTCCCAATAATAGACTATTACGCTTCTCTCCTTGTCCAGCTCTGTAACAGCACCGAAACAAGGGGTCCATGGTCCCTTTCAGTGCACATGCACCTCTTGTATCGCAGTATAGGCTCTGGCAAATTGCTGCAGGTAATCGTGGCACCAGTCAACACAGCTGTCTCCAACAGCGTGAGGGGCAGTTGGAGTGCATGCAGACAAATGAGGGAATTCAGTGTTGTGGTACAACACATAACATAAGATGGCGCATTTACTTATTCCTCATGTCTGTTTATTACAGGGCTGACCTGTCTGAAACATACTAACAGTACATCCCCAGTGACTTTTGCGAGCTCTAGGGAACATAGTTAAGATTACAGGTCAGGACAGGATGGTAACTCTGGATTTCATGGTTTTCAGAGGTTTAAGTATTAGGTTCATTTGACTTTCTGGAAAGGGTCCTCAACCTTAATTATGCATTTAGTTTTTGGGCAGTCAATTATATTTTCATCTAGATAATGGAAATGTGTGTCCATGTCCATGCTAGATTGAAATGACTGTCTTTTACTGTTTAGATGGCACAGGAATGATGGGAATGCAGCCTGCACCTAATATTGAGGATTTTCCAGGGAAAGTACCAGCAGATCAGGCTGTGTAAGTATCAGCTATGTTCATTTAGTATTATTTTAACTTCTGGTGTATTTGCTAACAGGGATACATCTTTGAAGCAAGAGTATTAAAATAAATTCTTCAAACTTCTGGTCACGAGTTTCTGAAGTATAATTTAGTATATGAATTCATAAATGGATACTGAAAATAACAGAGAGAGGCTGTGAGAAAAAGAAAAAAATTCTCAAGTTTCACTTTTGTGTTTCAAGCAGGAATTACTTTTTTTTTTTTTTTGCATTAAGCTGTATTAATTTTCTTTGTATCTGTTTTTTTAAATTCAGAAGTAACATTGGACAGAGAAACACAGGTGATCGACCCAGAGGTCTAGGGATATTTCCTGATGAAAAACCAAAGCCCTTTAAAGAGTCAACTTTATCTTATCAAGAAGAATTGCAACAGCAGGTATTAAAAAGTTTGTTTTCTTACCAGCTAGGTATGCAAATTGAGATCTGAAAGTAAAACTGTGTTCATTCTTGTTCATCCACTGTCACCAATAATAAACATTTTGTAGTTGGAGCTTAGCTTACAGTTCAGTTGATAATGTATTTTGTGGAATAGAATTCAGCCTACTCTCCCTTAGAAATGTGGGTTCTGTGGTGCTTGGTAAAACTTTGCTACTAAAATTGAACAGATATGAGTCTGAATACAAGCAGGAACAGCTGGCTTTGCCACTTCCATATAGAAATATTCCTGACCATAACCATGCTTTAATACTTCATTGCAAACTTTCAGGTACAGTAGTAAAGAGGAGACCAAATATAAATGTGCCCAGAAATGTGGTGGTTATACTGTTGGTGTACTATTAAAAAGCCACATGTAACAGCAGTGTAGTCAAATCTGCCTTTATACCAACACTGCAGAAAAAAGATATGTTCTTACTTTCTTTCTCGACTAAGTCTAATGTGTATTCTAGATCAGTCAGACTTCACCAAAGCACAGCATCCCGTTTGGTCTAAAAGACACTTAATTACCACCAGTGACCTTTACCAACCCTTTTCTTCTTTTGCATTTTGAAAGTTTTCTTCTTCTACCATCTCTAGTTCATGGTAGAAAACCGTCAAAAACTTGTGGTGAGGGATTGTAATATAAGTTCTTCTGATTGGAAAAAAATACAACAACATCTTCACTTTTAAACAATGAAGAAATTAAAGAAGAAATGGGGGAGGAAGGAAAAATCTCCCTTTTTGATGATCTATATGAAAAAGGTATTGAAGCAAACAGAGACGACAACTGTTTAGCTCCTTTCATCCTCCCCAAAGCCTTTCACAGATTGTATACCAATTGCAGCACTGAAATGCAGCCATCTCTGAGGTGAAAGATTGAGGCCAAAAAGTACACAGGATTATTATTATTATAATTCAGTCACTGAGAGAACCTGGCACGATAAAGACAAATGAAAAAGATACTGTCACTATCTTTGAAGGGCTTGCAATCTAAGTAAGAATATGACTGTCAAGAGGAGGGAAAAGAGTATAACAGTTACAGCAATGAGAGCCCGTGGTAATTTGGGTTTGTTGCACATATCTTGGTGGTTAAAAAAATTATCATCAATAGCTATGGTTTTAAAGAACTAGAGTTGTATTAGTAGTTCCTTGATTGGAAGGGGGGGCACATGAAAGAAGGTAAGTAGGGGAGACATGAAATGAATGTGAATATATAAGCAAAATAAAGGTCAAGGGAGAAAAGGAAGGAAGGTTGTAAAAGGATGGAGAGAGCGAGCGTGTGGAAGGCAGAGAAGGGTAAAGAAGGGCAATAAAAAGGGGTTGTGTAGTGTAACAGAGATAGAAAAGAGAAAAACTACAGAAAAGTCTACTTGTGGTGTTGTCAGGAAGCTGAGACTATGAAGGCTCTTCTCCTCATGCCCAGCTTGTGCTTGTCAAGGACAAAGTCCTTTTATTAAACTGCTTTCAGAGGGGAGCTGGAATTTTGGCTTTGTTAAGAAAAATCTATGAAGAACACATTGACAGCATCCATTTAATGATAAATCTGGGATTTGAAGTAGTTTCAGATACTGCACTTGTCCTTGGTTTTTTTGGCAATATTTATTGTTTCACAATCACATTATCATATTATTTAAAAATGTTTTCTCCCTCATTGCTGTATGAAAGACCCATGCAAAGAGACGAAACTGACCCTCTTATCTGATTAAAGGAGAAACAGCAAGACTGGTACTGTCAAATGAACAGACTAAAAATAGAGAAAATATTTTTTTTTTAATCTTTCAACTACAGCAGTATTAGGAATAATGTGTAAACATAGTAGGTAAATACATTTGGACAGAAGTGTGGTTTTTAAGTTGATGTCTTTCTGATCTTTCAAAAATCTGTTGCACACATTTTGCGGAGGTTAGTTTAAGTTTTATCCTGCTGTCTGTGGAGGGAAAGAGAACTGAAGCAAAGGTGATATAGAAGTGAGGCATCAGCAAACATATCACCCCATGACTGCACTACATTACAAATGGTAGAGCTGTGTAACATTTTATTGGGATTTTTATTTCTATCTGTCCACTAGTAAAACCGGATTGCTAAATTGTCATCAGTTCAACCATACAAAGTTCTGAGGGACCCAGAAAACTTTTCAAAACATCTAAAATAATGTTTAGGGTTCCAAAAAAAATCTATGATAAGGTCTGATAAACTAGGTCTTTCCAGGGGTTAGAAGCAAATATTGGCAATCTCTTATTTTTAGTGGCATGGTTTCCATTTCTATTCCTATAGGATCACAAAATTGTGATCCTTTAATCTGTTATTGGTATGAGACAGGAGTAATGGCTGTTCCTAGACTTGGATGTTTTGTTGTGTGTGTCCCCCTGTGTTATCTATATGTGTGAGTGTGCCTTATGGCAAAGGTGTTTGGTAAAACTGTATGCAGTATGTGGTTTGGAGACATTGGCTATGAAGTTTTTGTCACTAATTTGATGTGGATACCTAAGAATACAAAGGAAAACAATAGCACTCAGCTTGCTCTGAGTTCTTTACTTCCAAATATATTTATTTTTATTAGAAGTTTGTGTAACTGATTGTTATCCTTTCTTTAGATAAGAGAAAGAGAAGAACGACGCAGACGAGACAGAGAGGAAAAGAAACGATATGAAGCCAAGTTAGAAGCTGAAATGAGAAATTACAATCCTTGGGGAAAAGGAGGTGGTGGGGCTCCTCTGAGAGATACAAAAGGAAATCTGATAAGTATGTTTGAAAATGTTGGTCTTCTCTTTAAGACATCTATTGTTTTTTTCTCTTTAAGTTATTAGCTTTATTCTGACAAACGTTGTTGTTGTTTGTATCACATCATTGGTGTATATGGCACTTTACAGGAAAGGAAGAACACTTGGCCAGTGCCCTTAGAAGCGTGCAATCCTAGGAATCAGATCCTGTTTGCCTTATTTAAGGGAATGGTTTCATTGGCTTCAATGGAACTATTTTCCCGAGTAAGAAGAGCAGGACTTAAGTTGTCCATCTGTTTGGGATTAACAAGAAATGACAGCAGACAAGGGGGGTATTGCTTGTGTATTAATTATGCTGATTACTTAAGAATTCCCAGTTAACTCTGAGGTTTGCTAAATTCTTGTCCCAAGATCAGACCTACTGTTCTTAAAATTAAAGTTTAGTTGGGAACCCTGATGTGCACTGTTGCAACACACACACTTTCTGAATTTGCCATAGTTTTATTAACAGAATTAGAAAAGTTACAAACATTCCAACCCAGCAAGGTAGGTAGAGATACTACAGAACATGCGTCTGAGGATCTATATGCTCTCACTATCCCTTGCAAAAGGACCAAAAGTGTTAATTATCCTCACCACCATCACTACCACCAGTGGTCATCATCCTGGCATCTCCCAAGAGTTACATCTCCCAAGGCACACAGGCTGGGATACGACTTTTATAATGTGTTATGCTGACACCACTATACCTAATGCATATTCCATAGGGGTTTCTCCCCTTTTCCTTATTTGTATTTCCTCACCCTACTAACGTTGGGGTGCCCTTCTCCCACAGATTAGTAATCTGTTTACCTCAAGTTTATTAGCATATAAATCAGTTAGTTACCATGGCATTTTTGTGGTCAGACATCTGCTGATGTTCCTAATTTAAATTATCCCAAGCTGATATAAGCTAGCATCTTGTGATTACCTGGTGGCAATTTAGTCATTACAGCCTTCTGTCTTGTGATATCTTATGATCTAGGGTTACTCCTTGTTAGCTGCTTATGCTAAGGCTTTTGGGCCTTATGCTTTATTTGCTAAACTATTGATTTACAGGCCTTGTAAATTCATTATATTACTGCCTTAATTTATACCCATGCCTTACCTAGCAAATACCTATAACTATAAGCTACAGGGTCAAGAAAAGGCAACAGAAAACAAAGTGGAAAGGATTGCTAGATGAAAAGATTTCCAGTACATTAGACCTTGTAATACCTATTTATGTGTGTTTGGTGTGATGTACTTTCATTTTAAATGTTTCCATAGGAGCAGTACATTACAACAATATCACTTCTAATCATGGACCCTCTACTTGAGACAAATAGACTAAGAACAAATCTGAATGAGTCCATAAAGGGAAGTGGAATATTATTTGAGCTTGCCCACTGTGACAGCCTTGTAAATTGTCATATAAAGACAGTCAGATACTAATAATACTCAGCATTTATTTATTCTTTGTGTTTTGCAAAGTACTGAGTACTTAATCATCACAGTACCTTTGTAAGAAGGAGATGGAGATAGACAAACAGGGAAACTGCAACACAGGGAAATAATTTATCCAAGGCTGCAAAACAAGTCAGTGGCAGATTTGGGATTAAATTTCGAGTTCCTGGGTCCCTATCCTGAGCTCCGTCCCCCAGATCAGGCTAGCTGAGAGTGGTTGGGAAAGACACAAGTTACGTTGTTTACCATGAGCTCCTGAACAATAGTTTCTGTATTAAAAAAAAAAAAAAACCATTAGAGGAAAAAAAAAAGTTTGTTTGACTTTCAGCAGGCCCAGTCAGATCTGTTCAACTTAAAATAAAATGCAGTAAGGTCAAATTCATTCCAATACAGAAAGTCTCCTATACTATTTGCTATTTGAGCCAAATATCCTATCTTCCTCCCACAAGACTGCAGAGCAGCTGTGGAGCCCCTTCGTAGAGGTTGCTTTATCTCAATGGGTGAAGTAGCCTTTGTGGGCTCGTATATGGTCCTCTCTGTGAGGAGAGATTGGAAGATCTGCATAGAAGAATACCAGCCGGGTTTTCACGCCTCTTATTGGCTTACCTACACACCATTCCTTCCTGCCCTCAGTGCATTATTGTGCAGGAATCTCTTACCTAGCTGGCCCTGTAGCCATGGCGAAGAGGGGTGGATTTGTCTGTACAGACTTAAGTGATCCATAAGGCTTTATGTGGGCCTTCTGTGGGTAAATTTTGCTGTAACAAGCACTTTTTCTCAAAGAAGCCTAATTTCAACAATGTATTTTCATGTTTCTTCACTGCTTGGTCATTTAACCAAGGGGATAATAACCTGAGTAGCACTGTTAGCATCATGTCTAGGTGTTCTTATAATTTGTACAAACTCAAAGGTATAGGGGTTTTGTATTTTTTTTTTCTTGATGCACTGAATGCCACTCATGAGTCTTCAAAATAAGTGAATGTTTGATGATTACCCTCAGGAAGGGAAAGTCGGTTCTTCTAATATAAGTAAACCTCCTATTCACATTAATATACAAGTCAATTCCCTCTATTATTTCAAGGGTTTGGGATATGTATGTAATATTGAGAAATGCCCAATGCAAAGCACAACATGGTAAAGGAAAAATTAATAGTTATGGCTCACAGCATGTTATCATGCTTAATCTAAATTAGTACTTTTATAGTGCTCAGAATTTCAATTTGCAGTTCTTGTTTCTCTGTGCAAAAGGATATTGACCTCGCTGTCTGGTTTAGGTTGAATCGTATTCTGTTTGACTCTAATTCTTCTTGCATTTGAAGTGAATGCCCAACAAAAAAAGATGGAAGAATTTCTGAAGTCGGTGTGCATTTCATTATTATATCAAAACTTCAATATAACATTGAATTAGAGTACTTGATGACATCAATATAAAATACTGCTGAATTCAGGACCAACGCAGTTTGTTTGGAAATTAAGGCTAGCCAACATTTTCAACACTGTGTGCCTAAAATATAGATTTAGGAACCTAAGTTTTAGGTTCCCAATTTCAAAATTTTTGGTCATATCCACAGCTTTGTGTGAAATGACATGGCATACCATGTCATATGGAAATATGAGTTATTACTCCCATATATATGAATTACTTTCTATTGTGCATCATGTTCCTTTTTCATCCCAGTGAAAATGTCTGTTGACTGGGTTTGTGTACTGTGTTTATAGTAATTTCTAAGTAGTTGCTTCTAAGAGAGGAATATAATTTAAAATTCTGGGAATATCCAGTCTTAAGTATCCAGACAGATTAAAAATGGTCAGTAACAACAAATGCAGCTGTCCTTAAAACTGGTTTTAGTTTAGCTATTACTCTTTTCCGGGTATATGATAGTATAACAATTCCTCATTTGTGGCATTCTCATAGCATGTGATAGGTTTCCATTTATCTTGGCAATTTCTCCTTTTTGCCTTGTAAATATTTTGAAAACCTATTAATTTTTAAAAATGTTATTGGAGAGAATCATGAATTCATAGGTTGGTAGGCTACTTTGCGGGGTCCTTATATACCTACAGATTATATTATATTTTTAATATCTCAAATTAATTTCAAATGTATTCCTTACAGAATTGCTAAAAAATTGATCTTAATCTGGTTAGGTGCGGAAATAATCCGTTATCTGGCAAAGGAAAACCTAAATTAAATCTTGCACTGTTAGATAAAAATGGCAAATGTTATTAACTAGTTCTACTAGAACTTCGCTCTTTGAACTATAGCACGATAATCTCTCACTTTGAGATTTTCTGCTCTCATTTGCAGCAAGGGGACTCAAACTGATATTTGAATTAGTAGCTCTGTAGTGCTACTATACTAAGATTAATAGAGCCTTTTGCTAGTAATTCTTCATATTGGCAAGATTTGAGCCAAAAATATTAACAGTGGACAAGATTTGTAAAAGTGATTGATGATTTTGGGTGCCTCAGTTTTTGTGTGACAACTTACGGGGGGGCCAGTTTTCAGAGGGTAGGGGCATAGCACTTTCTGAAAATCAGGACTCTTTAAAGTGTATCATATTGGGCACCCCATAATCGTCACTTATGAAAAATTATCAAGTGTCTTTGTAGTAATGAATATAGCGCCTGTAAATTATGTTGAAAAATCTGTAAAAATAATCACTAGATGATAAGTTTCAGTCCTGGTATAACTTTGAGGATACCACATATTGTGAATGTATGTTTACGTATCACAAAGCAGTAGCTGGATTATTAAAGAAGGTGAGAAGAACCAATTCACATGAAATGATGCACAACATTCAACATTCTTGAGAGAAATGAAATAAGCAGTATAGATACTCACTAATGTTAAATCAAAGTATTTTACAACCTTTTTAACAGAGGAGGATTTTGGAAACAAACACAGTCATGACACAGTGTATCAACTGTGTCATGCTTCAAGCTTTTTACCTTGCTTTTTGCGTTGTTTTCTGCTTTTTGCTGAGAAGGGTCATTGCTGACAAAAACTTTCTGAGTAAAAAGTCATTGGTAATTTATTTCCTTGTTCAGTAAGTTCCAGATGACCACTTTTCTCATTAGTAACTCACATCATTGTTTTTTTATTTACTCTTTTGTTCCCATAGTTGGTGTGTCCTGAAAGTAGACCTGGTGAAATATTTCTAATTTTTGAAAATACACGTGCCTCTTGTGGGAATAAAATATTATAAATAGCTGTTTCCCCTCTCCTTTAGCTGACTTGAACATGATGCACAAGCAAAATGAAGATGCGTATCATAACCCAGAGGCAAGACACTATCAAGATAAAAGGTCTATTGTATCGGTTGACCAAAGTTTGGCCTCCCCAAGACCTGAGAACACAGAAGCATCTACAAATAAAACAGCAGGTTTTTAAGAATACTATGTTATCAGTTATAAACATTAATAGGTTTTGATGGTCAAAATTCTTAAGCTCTTGTACCTCTCTCTTTTTCTGTCACCTCATAAAACTGTCAGTCATGCCTGTTGTGTGAGGCACACTCCCACCTCTTTTCCAATAGTCTTCTTGCCTTGTTGTTGGAAGCAGTAGTGGGCTAGCGGTGGCCCTTCCCCTCTGGGTCAGTGGCAGGCCGCTCCGCCTCACTACGTCATGGGGCGTTGCTCATGGTTGGGGAATCAGCTGAGTCACTCTCGGCTTGTAGGTCTGGTCTGCAGTCCAGGTAGAGCGATAGGCAGTCAGGGTCCCTAGCCTGCAATCAGGGCAGTGAAGGATTGGTGGCTCAGACCTATGCTCAGGGCTGAGCTGCAAGCCAACAGTTCAGAGGCCAGCCCTTAAGATGGGTCAACAAGTTCTCTGGGCTCAGGCCGGAGTAGAGCACCTAAACACAGTCTTCAGGGGCTCAGGCAGGGTTAGGGCGCCCAAACACAGTCTTTGGGGGCTCAGGCAGGGTTAGGGCGCCCAAACACAGTCGGGTGGGGGAGGGGCTCAGGTAACACAACCTGTCCTGGAGGCTCTAAGACTCTGTGAATTCTACACAGCAATGCAACAGCCCTGCAGCCCAAACCCCGTGAACCTGAGTCGGCTGGCCTGGACCAGCTGGGGGTGTCTAGTTGCTGTGTAGACATACCCTTAAAGACACTGAGCAAATTAGATGTTTGAGGCCACAGTGTTGTTGGCTCTTAGTATTCAGTTGCTTCTTGCTATGTGGGATTTCTCTGTAGTTGTTTTTTAGTCAAAGTGATGGGGGCTGAAGTTTTGATGTTCGAGGCAAGGCAGAAGCCTTTTTCATAGGTTATGGAGTAAAGAGAGACATTATGACAAAGAAAAGTTATTTAAAAGTAATAGTTTGTCATAGTCATGTTGTTTGTCCCACCCCACCCCACCATTTGCTGCTCTCTTGTATTCCCTCTTGTATTAATATTTGTTTGGTTTCTTTGAGAGTTGTTTGGGAAATCACTAGACCAACAGAAAAGCCATGAAGCAGAGGCTTATGTTATGGGGATGATTTCCAGTTTTTTGACTTCCACTTTCTGGTAGATTAAAACATAACTATTTCGATTAAGGAATAAGGTCACAGAATGGGGAAAAGGAGATGATGAAAACACAAAGTTACAGGCCAATAATTTCACTGTCGATTTCAGTTAAATCCCTATCCTGTTAATTTTTAAAAGCATGTTATTAGGGTATTTATTTGAGGAAAAAAATAGATTGAGTATTTTAAAAAAATCTCCTATTGTGCAAATTCTTGAGAGAACTTTTTTTTTCCTGGAACCAATAACTTAAAAACATTTTAATTCAGCGAATTTTGTTTGCTGTGTATGAGATTTGAAAAACTGAGTATTTAGTTTGCCAAATTTCCATCCCAAAGTAAACAATGTTTTTATGATTATGTTAAAATGTTAAATAATAATGGCAGACTCTTAATTGTGACAACACTGCTTGGTGTGGTACTTACAGTCAAGCAAGACAATAGAGCCCTAGAGTGAAATTCTCCTGTGCAGAGAGTCTTGAATAGTGCTAATGTACCATTTTTGTGGGACTTAAATGGTGTGTACTGTATAGGCTTTAATCTGACTTTCCACACAGGTGAATTTCCCATTGAATGTCATAGAGAAACAGGTATATTCAGTTAAATTGTGAAAAGTATTCTATTGCATATAGGTTCTTATATGGTGCTCACCACTGTTCCTTCATCATCACTGTATTTATGATTCCACGAGAGGAAAACTAAATATGAATTTAACATTATAATGTTTTTGATTTAGAAATTAGACAGGCATAGGTTGTATACAGTAGTTTAAGGTTAGATTGTAACAGCAGCCAAAAGGGAATAAATGGGACTTGACTGCACAGGAGCTACACAGATCTTGAATCTGGATGTAGGGTGGAGTGTGTGCAGAGAGAGCACACAATTAAAGGGGCGGCTTTGTGCTTAATATTTCCCTCAACCCCTCTGAGCAAGCGGGTGGGTGGGGAACAGATAAAGCCATGACTCTTCCACATACTGTCAGTGTACCATTCAACTAAGCAGGCTGGATGTGAGCGGAGGAGAAAGCAGTATCTGATGAAGGGCCAAGGCATCATATCCTACATAAAAACGGCCATACTGGGTCAGACCAATGGTCCATCTAGCCCAGTATCCTGTCTTCTGACAGAAGTTAATGCCAAGTGCTTCAGAGGGAATGAACAGAACAGGTAATCATCAAGTGATCCATCCCCTGTCGCACATTCCCAGCTTCTGGCAAACACCATCCCTGCCCATCCTGGCTAATAGCCGTTGATGAACCTATCCTCCATGAACATATCTACTTCTTTTTTGAACCCTATTATAGTCTTGGCCTTCACAACATGCTCTTGCAAAGAGTTCCGCAGGTTCACTGCACTGTGTGAAGAAATATTTCCTTTTGTTTATTTTAAACCTGCTGCCTGTTAATTTCATTTGGTGACCCCTAGTTCTTGTGTTACAAAAAGAAGTAAATAACGCTTCCTTATTTACTTTCTCCACTCCAGTCATGGATATTATTGAGTGCTATCATATCTTCCCTTATTCATCTCTTTTCCAAGCTGAAAAGTTCCAGTCTTATTAATCTCTCCTCGTATGGAAGTTGTTCCAGACCCTCTGATCATTTTTGTTTCTCTTCTCTGTACCTTTTCCAATTCTAATCTCTTTTTGAGATGGGGTGGCTAGATCCGCATGCAGTATTCAAGATGTGGGCATTCCATGGATTTATATAGAGACAATATGATATTTTCTGTCTTACCTATCCCTTCCTGAAGGATTGCCAACATTGTGTTTGCTTTTTTGACTGCTGCTGCATATTGAGTGTATGTTTTCAGAGAACTATTCACAGTGACGCCAAGATCTCTTTCTTGAGTGGTAACAGTTAATTTAGATGCCATCATTTTATATGTATAGTTGGGATTATGTTTTCAGATGTGCATTATTTTGCATTTATCAACATTGAATTTCATTTGCCATTTTGTTGCTCAGTCACCCAGTTTTGAGATCCCTTTGTAATCTTTGCACTCTGCTTTGGACTTAACTATCTTGAGTAGTTTTGTATCATTTGCAAATTTTGCCACCTCATTGTTACCTCTTTTTCCAGATCATTTATGAATATGTTGAACAGTACTGGTCCCAGTACAGACTCCTGGGGGACATCACTATTTACCTCCATTCTGAAAACTGACCATTTATTCCTACCCTTTGTTTCCTATCTTTTATTCAGTTACTGAACTATGAGAGGGCCTCCTCTTTTATCTCATGACATCTTATTTTGCTTAAGAAGCTATGGTGAGGGATCTTGTCAAAGGCTCTCTGAAAATCTAACTACACTATCCACTGGATCACCCTTGTCCACATGCTTGTTGACCCCCTCAAAGAATTCTAGTAGGTTGGTGAGGCATGATTTCCCTTTACGAAAAATATCTTGACTCTTCCCCGACAAGTTATGTTCATATATGTGTCCAATAATTCTTTACTATAATTTCAACCTGTTTGCCCGGTACTGAAGTTAGGCTTACTGGCTGGTAATTGCTGGGATCACCTCTGGAGGCTTTTTTAAAAATTGGTGTCACCTTAGCTATCTTCCAATCATCTGGTACAGAAGCTGATTTAAATGATAGGTTACATACCACAGTTAGTGGTTCTGCAATTTCATATTTGAGTTCCTTCAGAACTCTTGGATGACAACCATCTTGTCTTGGTGATGTATTACTGTTTAATTTATCAATTTGTTCCAAAACCCTCCTCTAATGACATCTCAATCTGGGACAGTTCCTCAGATTTGTCACCTAAAAAGTATGGCTCGGGTTTGGGAATCTCCTCACATCCTCAGCTGTGAAGTCAGATGCAAAGAATTCATGTAGTTTCTCCGCAATGGCCTTATCGTCCTTGAGTGCTCCTTTAGCATCTCGATCATTCAGTGGCTCCACTGGTTGTTTAGTAGGTTTCCTGCTTATGATGTATTTTAAAATTTTTTTGCTGTTACTTTTTTGAGTCTTTGGCTAGCTGTTCTTCAAATTCTTTTTTGACCTTCCTAATCCTCTCTTCTTCTCCACCTGCTTTTGGAGAACAGGATATCCAGGGGAACTGCAACTCTGAGGGGTATGTCTGAGTCAATCTTCCTTTCAAGTGCTGCTCCTGGAGCACCACAGGTCTGAGCTAACCCTTACTTAGAGTAAACTGTCAGCTTAACCCTTAATGATAGCATTTTCAACAGACTAACCAGAGTGGCTGTGCTGAAAAAGACCGTTAAAATTCATAGTACAGTATGCTCGTTAGAGCAGAGGAATTTGTATCACTTGATTCTAATCTATGCATTTGCTGTAGTGCCCATCATCCTGTTATCTAAACATTAGTCTAATGAAGATGTGTTTTTGTGTTGTTTTTTAAATTATGTTCTGGTTTTAAAAAATTTAGTACATTTTAAGAACAGCTATTGAGTTATATTTGATAAATCTGCTGAATGGTAATAACAAGCAATGAAGTGTTGAACTTAGAAACTTTTTTGTCTAATTTAAAAAAAAATAGAACTGTAAACCCTGGTGCACATATGAAAGCAGCTGTATAGATTTGGTTGTGGCAGACTGTGTTTTTCATCATAAACATCAGAATACTAACATGACTTATATAATCATTTATTTGTTGCTTGATATCCTAAAATCCTTTACTTATTTGAATATTTTTGTACAAACTCAAATAACTAACTCATATTAATTGAACAGTGAAACTCATACTAAATTCTGCACATAATTTGGATAATGTATATTGTAAACTACCACGGGAGAGAAATGTTTGTGTTTCTTTCGTCTGGTTTTCTGTCTCAAAACTAGTTTTGATTATATTTGGAAAACCATCTTCTTCTAGGTTTTACATTTGCACAAACCTCTCCCTATGTTCGAGGTAACATATTTGGTGAGCCACCATCTGAACAACAACTTTTGCGGCAAGAGGCATACAAGAATTTTCTTCGTTTGCAGGTGAATGCATGTGTCAATATTACCCTGTTAAGTAAAAAAGCTCAGATGCTTAAATACAACTTATCAAGGATTTTATCTAATACATGCTCCCCAAGGCCCCAGTCCTGCACAGACTTATGCATGTGACTAACTTCATGCAGATGAGTAGTCCCATTGAATTTCATGAGAGTACTCACATGCTTAAGTGTTTGTGGGATTGTGCCTGAATCCGTGAAGTCCTATAAACCATCTGGAAACAGAAAATTGATGCCATTACTGATTGACCTAAATTCTATTGTGTTTTTAAATATTTTTTTGAGTCCCCAAAGTGTGCTAAGAGCCTCATAAAAACGTGAAGGCACAGGCCTTGCCCTTAAGAATGAACAGTCTAAATTCAATACGACACAAGTGAGAATCATAAGTAGAGAAACAGGAAGAACAAAAGCAGCAATAAGAACCTAGTTATTTTTAGTAATGCATGTACACAATAGTTCTGCTAACAATTTTTTTTTGTTGTGTAACATGTTTTATAGTGTAACTGACCAGTGCCATAATAGTTAAAAAGAATGGAGGAGGAAAAATGGGGAAAAAAGTATGTTGTATATTATTGTGTATGAAATTAATGTTGTTTGACCAATTTTAAAATTGTGCCTCGGTTTGGCATGGCTCTCTGTGGGAGAAGTGATTAAGTTTTTTTTGTGTTTGAAAAAAAAAAAGAGAGAGCTTTCAGTGTTTTATATACATCAAAAAGATTTAAAGACTATTCAAACAGCTAGTCTAAACAAATCAAAAGTTAATTGAGCCATAGTGCAGGCAGGTCCTGGAATTCCCTTGCAGTTGCCTTGTATGCTCCTTAATGCTACAAATGCAGGGTTCAAGCATCTACAGAGTGCCACACATGTAAACAAAAAGAACAAAGAGTACCTGTGGCGCCTTAGAAACTAACAAATTTGTTTGGGCATAAGCTTTCGTGGGCTAAAACCCACTTCATCAGATGCATGCAGTGGAAAATAATTGAGTGTCCAGGGAGGTTGAAGTGTTCTCCGACTGGTTTTTGAATGTTATAATTCTTGATGTCTGATTTGTGTCCATTTATTCTTTTGCGTAGAATAAAAAAAAACAGTCAGAGAACACTCAATTACAGACATAAAAGTCGCAATTCTTCAACAAAAAAACTTCAAAACCAGACTCCAATGAGAAACTGCTGAACTGGAATTAATTTGCAAACTTGACACCATTAAATTAGGCTTGAATAAAGATTGGGAGTGGATGGGTCATTACACAAACTAAAAACTATTTCCCCATGCTAATTTCCCCCTACTGTTACTCACACCTTCTTGTCAACTGTTTGAAATGGGCCATCCTGATTATCACTACAAAAGTTTTTTTTTCTCTTGCTAATAATACACCACTTTAATTGTTTAGTCTTGTTAAAGTTGGTTTGGCAACCTCCATTTTTTTCATGATCTCTGTCTGTCTGTCCATTTTCCTTCCTACTGTATTTCCACTGGATGCATCTGATGAAGTGGGTTTTAGCTCATGAAAGCTTAAGCCCAAATAAATTTGTTAGTCTCTAAGGTACCACAAGTACTCCTCGTTCTTTTTGCTGATACATACTAACATGGCTACCACTCTGAAACCTGTCACATGTGTAAACATTGTTCATTGGACACTAATGAATGTTAGCGTTGTTCTCTAGATTGAGGAAAAGAGACTCAGGGAAGAGGCAGAGCGTGAAAAACTTAGAATTGAAGAAGAAAAAGAAGAAAAGCGACTAGCTGAACAGAGGACCAGAATTCAAAAAGAATATGAAGAGGAACAGGAAAAGAAAAGAAGGAAAGAGGAGGAGGTATGCTATCTAATTCTAATTTTTTTAAATTTTTTTTTCCTTACCCCTAACCAGCACATTGAAGCATTTGCATTTTGCAAACTCTAAGGAAGCTCATGAAATACTCTGTGGGCTTGGCTACACTTACAAATTTGCAGCGCTGCAGCAGGGTGTGAAAACACACCCTCTCCAGCGCTGCAAATTGCGGCGCTGCAAAGCGCCAGTGTGGTCAAAGCCCCAGCGCTGGGAGCGCGGCTCCCAGCGCTGTCCGTTATTCCCCACAGGGAGGTGGAGTACGGACAGCGCTGGGAGAGCTCTCTCCCAGCGCTGGCGCTTTGACTACACTTAGAGCTTCAAAGCGCTGCCGCGGCAGCGCTACCGCGGCAGCGCTTTGAAGTGTAAGTGTAGCCAAAGCCTGTGTCAGAAAAAGGCTTGTGGAAGCTCACTGGAAAACTAGAATGTAGGTGGGGCCCACAAGTAGTCAGCAAAATCCTTCCACTTCCCTTAATCTTAAAAGAACTCCCATCAATTTGAAATCTAGTCAGATTTAAAAAAAAAAAGTTGAAATATAGTCAAGTATTAAACCTATCTGTGGGCCTAATGTTGGTTTTTGTGGACTTACAGTTGTTTTTTCTTATTTTAAGAACATTTTTTTTCACCTGCTGCTGTGTTAGCACAGAGGAGATTGATCATACAAGGGGAATGTAGACTAGTGTCAAATTCACCAAGTAAACAAACTGAAACATAGGGAGGTATTTTTTGTCTAATCTTTTAGTTGTAGAAGACTTTGGAAATACTTGTAAATGTAGTAGGGGTAAATATTGCAGATGAAGCTTGATTTTTTTTTAAAAAGTTTGCAATGTTCATTTGGACAAGGCCAGAATACTTATTTTTGAAAAAAAGTGCTAATTTCTTGACGTTTGCCCTGATCCAAGTGGAAATGAAAATTGTTATTGCAGTGTGCAGTTTTAATGTAATTCAAAATAAAAAGCTTAGATGTATTTTTCAGTTTTAAAAAGTTGAATTAATTTGATTGTATTTCTTCCCATAGTTAACGTGGGATAGATAGCTTGTGACCTTGTGTTATGTCGCTGTGCAGGGAAGTAACACCTCCTCTAATCCTCTGCATGGCTGTGTAAAACCTTTGTAGATCATAGCCTAAGGCGTGACATGGACCACGATCTCAGCGTTCCAGATTCTGCCCCTTTGCTCCCATTTATGAGCAATTTGGTGGGGTGGGGACAGGAGTCTTGTCTCAGTCTCTCTCAGGAGGTTGACTAACAGAGCTGGGCTTGTATAATGAGGGAAATTAACCCTACACTGTAAAGTATTGTTGCAACTTTCCTCCAGGAGTAGGGGAATAATTTTGACTGAGCAACAATTTATTTTTGAGGATCTTGTGGGTGTGGCACAGCTATGTACCATTGTTTACTCAAGGCTGAGTCTTAAAAGCCTTGAGAGACTGCTGAACTTGAATTAATATGCAAACTAGATACCATTAACTGTGGTCTAAATAAAGACTGGGAATGGTTGGGTCATTACACCAATTGAATCTATTTCCCTATGTTAAGTTCTCCTCACACCTTCTATGGGCCATCTTAATTATCACTTCAAAAAGTTTTTTTTCCTCCTGCTAACGATAGCTCATCTCAATTGATTAGACTCTGCCTGTTGGTATGCATACTTCCACCTTTTCATGTTCTCTGTATGTATAAATATCTCCTGTCTGTGTGTTCCATTCTATGCATCCGAAGAAGTGAGCTTTAGCTCACGAAAGCTCATGCTACAATAAATTTGTTAGTCTTTAAGGTGCCACAAGTACTCCTGTTTTTTTTGCGGATACAGACTAACACGGCTGCTACTCTGAATCCTGTCATTAAAAGCCTCTGAGCCTCAGTCTAGCTCTGAATGAGACCAGTGCATCAGAGGTGAAATCCTGGCCTTTCTGAATTCAGTGGGGGTTCTGCCATTGACTTCACTGGAGCCAGGATTTCACTTCAGATGTTTTAGCGGTATATGGCAAAAGTTCTAATTTGAAAACTTTGTTCATTAGATCAACTGCATGTTGTTTTTTCCATTCATATTTACCACTCACATATAATTTTAATTTCTCAAGCAAAATAAAAAAACCCTTAAAAAATATTGATTATTTTTTGTTTTTATTCACCAACAATATTCTCTTTACAGCAAAGATTAAAAAATGAAGAGCTAATTCGATTAACTGAAGAAAGACGAAAAGAGGCTGAAAAAAAGAGGAAAGAGGAGGAAGAAAAACAGAATGAACAACTTAGACAATATTATGAGCGAGAAAAAATAGCAAAGATGGAAGAGAAAAAAAAGGTGGTACACTTTAAGGACTTTCTAAAGTCTAAACATATCGTCCTATTTTATTTTTAGTAAGACAATTGCTAGAAAAATTGAATCATGGTAATAAAACTGCAACTGTTTTCTAGCAGCTGCTGAAGGCCCTGTCTTCACTAGTCCTCCCTTTATATCTACCGACATTAGCAATGGTGGGAAATTTTGACAAAAAAACCTAGTATATGCACAGAGTGACACGGTGGGTGAGGGTAATGTCTTTTATTAGACCAGCTTCTGTTGGTGAAAGAGACAAGCTTACACAGAGATCTACACATCTGGGAAAGGTGCTTAGAGTCTCACAGCTAAATACAAGATGTAACAGATTGCTTATCATAAGAAATTAACACATGTTGCAAGAGACCATTCAAGGTGAAGTGGGCAGTTAACACCTCTGCAGTCATAGGACAAAGGAGAGTTAGTGGGTTACAGATTATTGTAATGAGCCATAAATCCAGGGTTTTTACTGAGTCCATGATTTTTAGTGTCGAGCAAAGTTATGAATGTAAGCTCTTAGGCTCATCTTTTGAAAGCATTGTGCAGGTTTCCTTTGAGTTTGAGAACTGACAGGTTAGATGTAGAATGATCATTTTGTGAAAAGTGTTTGCTCACTGGTAAATATGGTGTTTTTGTCTTTTGTCATTTTTCTGCATGAGTTCATTTAAGAGCATAGTCATTGTCTCGTTTTCAGTCACATGGTTATTACTGGGGCACTTTAGTGCACTGAATGAGGTACCCCACTGTGACAGGATCCCCAGGGTACAACCTGGAACTGGGGTACTGCTGTGCCCCTTAACTCCCCAGCCTGGGCTGTCTCTCAGGGTACGTCTACACTACGGGACTATTCTGAATTTGCATAAACCGGTTTTGTAAAACAGATTTTATACAATCGATTGCGCGCGGCCACACTAAGCCCATTAATTCGGTGGTGTGCGTCCGCGGTCCGAGGCTAGCGTCGGCTTCTGGAGCGTTGCACTGTGGGTAGCTATTCCCTAGCTATCCCATAGTTCCCGCAGCCTCCCCCGCCCCTTGGAACTTCCGGGTTGAGATCCCAGTGCCTGATGGGGCAAAAATCATTGTCGCGGGTGGTTCTGGGTAAATGTCGTTAGTCACTCCTTCCTCTGGGAAAGCAACGGCAGACAAGCATTTCGCGCCTTTTTCCCCTGGATTGCCCTGGCAGATGCCATAGCATGGCAATCATGGAGCTTGTTTTGCCTTTTGTGATTTTCACCGTATGTGTACTAGATGCCGCTCACAGAGGCGATTCAGCAGCGCTACACAGAAGCATGCTTTTGCTTTTGCATGACAGCAGAGATGGTTACCAGTCATACTGCACCATCCAAACCCTTCCATAAATTGGAACTGAGGATGATTATGACTACCAGTCCTTTTGTACCATTTGCTGCTGTCATAAGTGCCCCTGGCTGCTCTTAGCCAGGGGCGCAAAAGCCAAAATTGGGAATGACTCCCTGAGTCAATCCCTCCTTTTTGGTATCTAAAAATAGAATCAGTCCTGCCTAGAATATAGGCAAGTGTACTAGATAACCACTGTATCATAGAACCAGAGAGCACAGCTGCTCTGTGTCAGATCCTGCAGAAACTATGATCTGTATGCTATTCACAGGGGGTGCTCCTGTAACAACCCCACCTGTTGATTCCGTTCTTCCCCCAGCCTTTCTGGGCTACCGTAGCATTGTCCCCCCACTTGTGTGATGAAGTAATAAAGAATGCAGGAATAAAAAGACATGGTGACTTGTTAGTGAGAAATGAGTGGAAGGCAGCCTCCAGCTGCTATGATAGTCCAGACAGGACATTAAGCAGTGTGTAGGAGAGAAGCCCAGCATCCCTCTGCTAGTCCAGGGGCAACTGAATCTGTTCTTTACACATGAAGGGTGGGGGCTGATGGAGCTCAGCCCCCTGTTGCAATGATGACGATGGTTACCAGCCATACTGCACCATCCACCATCCACCAGAAAAAATTAGGGCCAGGCGCCCTTGATCGACCTGACGAATGCTAATCAGCATGGTTACTGCCCCATGTGCCAATAGGCTGATGACGAGGACGGTTACCAGTCCTTTTGTACCATCAGCCACCCATGGCAGGGGGGGAGTGAGGATGTTGGTGTTGACGGCTGCAGCATCGTGTCTATCTGCAGCATTCAGTAAAGATAGGGTGACATGTAAAAGAGTCAGAGGATTGTTTTCCCTTTCGCTTCTGGGGGTGGGTGGGGGGGGTGAGTAGACTGCCAAGCTATGCCCTGACCCACCGCGGACACTGTGTTTGACCCTAGAAGCATTTGGAGCTCAGCCAAGAATGCAAATACTTTTCGGAGGCTGCAGGAACTGTGGGATAGCTTCAGTCCTCCAGTCCATGACCGTCCATTTGATTCTTTGGCTTTCCATTACGCTTGTCACGCTGCAGTGCGCTGAGTCCCTGCTATGGCGTCTGTCTGGAGATTTTTAAAAAAGGATTCTGAATTTCATCTTCTGTAACGGAGCGCTGATAGAACGGATTTGCCTGCCCTTACAGCGATCACATCCGCATGGTCCGTGCTGGAGCTCTTTCTTTATTTTGATTTCGGACTGCATCGCCACCCGTGCTGATCGGAGCTCCACGCTGGGCAAACAGGAAATATTCAAAAGTTCGCGGGGCTTTTCCTGTCTACCTGACCACTGCATCCGAGTTCAGATTGCGGTCCAGAGCGGTCACTGCTGCACTGTGGGATAGCTCCCGGAGGCCAATACCGTCGATCAGCGTCCACACTAACCCTAATCCGATATGTTAAAACCGATACTAGCGTTACTCCTCTCGTTAGGGAGGAGTACAGAAACCGGTTTAAAGAGCCATTAAAATCGATATATGGTGCCTCCTAGTGTGGACAGTTGTGGCGTTAAATCGGTTTTACGCTCCTAAAACCGGTTTAAACGCCTAGTGTAGACCAGGCTTCACAATGCTTTGCTAGTAACAAGTAGCAAACCCCTCCGGGAGCTTTAATCACTCACCACAACAGCAGGTGGAGCCCCACACCCAGCTAAATTGCATGAAGGGATCCAAAGCCTCTCATGAACCACACAGAGAAAGGCACCAGCCAACTCCCCCCTGCAGGTCCCCAGCCTAGGATCCCAGAGCTGTATCATCTTGCCTTGGTCAGAAGCCTGACCAATATAAGTTTATTACCCAGTCCACCCCTCCCTCAATGTGAAGAGGACATGCACCAGCTTTTGTACAATAAGCGGAGGTTCCCCAGAACTTAAAGCAAAATATACTGTTTTTGGTAAAATATAAAACAGGTTCATTAGCTACAGAAAGATAGATTTTAAGTGATTGTAAGTGGTAGGCATAATATGATGTCATATATAACACAACAAACGTCCTAAACCCAATATCCCTTTCTAGCCATCTGTGTGCAGGAGGGTCTCATGCAGGCCCTGTGTACGGGTTGATTCTCCCTTATCTTGAGCTGGAAAAAAATGGTCAAAGACTGCAAATAAATTAGCTCCTTGCTTTTTAAAAGCTTCCAGTCTTCTCTGTCAGGTAACTCCCTTGCCAGTCTTGCCAACTTCCCCAGGTGACTCCAAGGCGTCCTCTCCTGTGACAAACCAGGTCTCCTGGTTAGGAACTATCTTATTGTCTAAAGCAATCACATTTCAGTGGTTCAATATTTTAAGTCAATGACCCTCTTTTGTTGTTAGCCACTAGTCTTTGGAATGTCATCTCAACAGGGAGGCAAACGGGAGGCAGAAGCCTGTACATTCAAAATTGAGTTTGGATCTTGATAAAGATACATACAGACAGTTCATGATCTCACACAGAATTCATTGATTACACAGACAGATTCTCAATTTGTCATAGATTAATTTCATTGTATGCGTGTGTGTTGGAGAAATATTGTACAAAAATGTGGTAATTGAATAGAGGAAATAAGAGGACATGTGACTTAGTTAATTATAAGATTTAAAAATGATGACTAAATAATTATAACATGCATACATTTTATAAAGGTAATTTCTATAAGTACAACACAAAATGCATCTAAGAACTAATTACAAAGGCTGAAATCTTTATCATGATTATATGTAAACAAAAAAGGCAACTATCTGTATAATATTTTTGTTAAAACAAATACTTAAACATTGAAAGCAAAATGTGTAAATGATAAAAATAAAATAAAAGAAAGTCCAAGCAAATGAAATTATATTAAAATACAGCTGATGAATATATTAAAAGTATTTTATGAAGAATTAAAAGCTTCAATAAGTTTTTATTTTAGCCAGCTCCTCCTTTTAATATAATAATTTATTAAGCATTAATAGGAAACTTGTTACAATCATGTACGTTTTCCTCATTTTCAGTTTTCAAGGCAACCTTCCCCTGTCATTCCTGCTCTTCAGAACAAGTCCTTACAGAAGGATGAGAGGCCTCCTTCTGTTGAAAGCCATATGTCTTATTACACGCAAGTATGATTCTTATATTTCAAACTTAATAATTAGTGTACAAGTGGTAGTGTGTGAAAATATCAGTGACCAGTTACAGTTTTGACAGATCAGTGCAAATAATTTGTGATGCACTTGCCATAGCCTGTGACATTTGGTGTGCAAACTTTTTGAATATTAAAGTATTTTTTTAAAATCATCTGCTCTGTCTAAATTCTTAAATGTATTCTGGATATATTCTTTCTGAAAGGGTCAATACCACCCTTCTATTTTATGTAAGATATATAGACAATAACTGAGATGATGGAACTGACATTCTTCTGAACTGACATTTGTTATAAGTTCTCAAGTTCTCCCTTGCATCACAGAATCACAGAAATATAGGACTGGAAAGGACCTTGGGAGGTCATCTAGTCCCTGCACTGAGGCATGACCAAATAATCCTAGATCATCCCTGTCAGGTGTTTGTCTAACCTGGTCTTAAAAACCTACAATGATGAGGATTTCACAACATCTGTCCCCCAATCTTCTTTTCTCAAGACTAAATATGCCGGTTTTTTTAAAACCTTTTATCATTTTTGTTGCTCCTCTCTGGACTCTCTCCAATTTGTCCACATCTTTCTTGAAGCCTGTGCCCAGAACTACACTCAGTGCTCCAGCTGAGGCCTCACCAGTGTTGAGTAGAACAGGGAAGTTACCTCCCATGTCTTACATACAGCATTCCTTTTAATAGACCCCAGAATGAGATTAGCCTTTTTTGCAACTGCATTAGTTTATCTGCTTTTAACCTTCTGATACTTTTCAGCAGTACTACCACCTTGCCAGTTATCCCCCTTTTTGTAGATATGCATTTGATTTTCCTTCCTAAATGTAGTACTTTGCACTTGTATTTATTGAATTTAATCTTTCTGAATTTAGACCAATCCTCTAATTTGTTTTAGTCCTTTTGAATTCTAATCCTGTCCTCCAAAATTCTAGCAATCCTTCCCAGATTGGTGTTATCTACAGATTTTATAAGAATACTCTCCATTCCATTATCCAAATCATTAATGAAAATATTGAATAGTACTGGACCTAGGACAGATCCCTGCAACCTCACCTATGTCCTCCCCAGTTTTACAGAAAACCATTGATAGCTACTCTTTTTA